>NC_141320.1:58237623-58312623 GCF_037954235.1 Aulostomus chinensis | reverse complement strand
ACACACACACACACACACACACACACACACACACACACACACACACACACACACACACACAGAGTTTCAAATAAAACAGTCGTGAAACACGTGCAGTTTATTTAAACAAAGAAGTACACAAATGTGAGTAAAGGAGTAAATAAGCAGAGTGAAGTTTTTTTGTACTCCATATAAATATCAATATAGTACAAATATCCTACAATTACTAATACAATACTCTTCAGTTGTGGGCTGAGATCAGCAGCGACACTAAAAGACAGCCGATGTCCCTCGGTAGTGAAGGAAAGGATGAGATCAGCGCGTGAGGAAGTAAGTTTATCGTACGATAATAAAACGGTAACATCCGTGTAATAAAGAGTGACGCGGGGGGGGGGGGGGGCAATCAAGTTCAGCTTGACTGTCCTGTGCAACACGCCGCCATCGCTGCTTCATAAAAACGGGTCAAACTGTCAATCAATCACCAGAGGCGCTCCACGGCGCCTTCACGAGCGTCCGACAGGGTCGTGACTCACGAGAACTCTTCCACTGTTCTCGGAAAGTTTTAGTCCCTCTCGTCGTTCCTGGATCCCAAAACCCTTCATCCTGCCAAAAATAAACTCCTCCAGTTTATGATGAATTCCTGCGGGACGAGGAGACGTGAATTCTCCATCATAATTCACAACACGCCGCGGAAGATCGTGACATCACCGTGATGCCGCCACGAGTTACGCCTCACTTCAACAAACCGCATTCGCTTTTCTCATTATTGGCCCATCAGGATTGATTGAATGTGTTTATTTAAACATTATCATCGATTATGATTTGTATGTCGCGTCACATTCCAGTCGCGCCACTTGAGCAGAGACTTTTGGTTCCTACCTGGAACTGTTTCGACGGGGAGAGGCTAGAGTGTAACACCAGGGAGACGGCTGGATTTGAATTGAATTTGATTACATTTTTGTTTTTTGTGCAGAAAGGAGTGTGTGTTTGCTGTTGGTGAATATTTTTTTTGGCTGAAGTTAACCAAAAAATAAAAATAAAAAGACATTGCACCGGATTTAGCAGAAAAGCTAAGCTAATTTCCATTTGTAGTTTTTTTTGTTTGTTTTTTTAAATACACGAGACACAAATACAAATAAAGGTGGGAAACAACAAAACAGGACAGAAGTTTTTGGTTGTTAACGTCCTGAAATATTAATTTGTAGAATTTCAGATATTAAAGCGACTTTATGTAACGCCTGTAGGCGTTCCTGCTAATTTGGTTCTGTTCCGTAGATCATGAGTATCTGCACAAGACCCAGGGCTCGGTCCGCCTTCACAACGTGGTCTCTGGAGAGTCCTCGGAGTTCCTGAGCAGAGACGTGTTGGTGAGTCGCTCGCCTCGCGTTCAACGCGACGCCCGTTCGCCAGAATAAAGCTAACAAACTTGTTTTTTTTTTTTAACTCCACCAGGATGAAAACAAAGTGTTTGATTACCAGCTGGCGGCCGACCGCAGATACGTGGCGTTCTTGAGCAACTACTCCAAGGTGGGCCCGGCTTCCGGTCGCACCGGCGAGCAAATCTCACGCGCTTCTGAAGTATTGACACACTCTTTGTCGCCCCCTATCAGCTGTGGAGACATTCGTTCACAGCTTCTTATTCCCTTTATGATCTGGTACTAAAGTAAGTATCCAAACCGATTTCTGAGTTTGGTTTTACGTCTGCAAACGGTTCACTGTCCCCTCCGCTCCGTTTCAGTAAATCTGTAACGCCGTCTGACATTCCTCATGAAGTCCAGTACTTTTCTTGGGCGCCTGAAGGGAACAAACTGGTGAGTTTGCACACACACACACACACACACAAAAGCTGAAGTGTCAGTCCCAGTTTGAGGTTGATGACGGATGATCCCACTCTGAGACATGAACCTTTCTTTTTTATTACTTGCCTTCATATATTTGTATTGCGTGTGTGTGTGTGTGTGTGTGTTCAGGCTTTTGTTTGGCAGAACGACGTGTATGTAAAGACCAGCCCTCAAGCGCCGCCCCAGCGAGTCACTTTCAACGGCAAGCAGAATCAGATTTTCAATGGGATTCCAGACTGGGTTTACGAGGGTGAGGGACGAAGAAAACTGATCTTTTATTTTTTTAAGAATTAAACAAGAAACCGATCCACTATGGGACCTCCTAACCCCCACCCCCTCCTCCCCATCAGAGGAAATGTTCTCATCCAATCAGGGTCTCTGGTGGTCACCGGGCGGAAAGTACGTCGCTTACGTTGAGTTCAACGACACCGAGGTCCAAACCATCGCGTACTCCTGGTACGGGGCCGATCAGTACCCCAGCACCGTGTCCATCCCCTACCCCAAGGTGGGTGTCAGTCGTGATACGAGCTGATCATCAAAAAATGAATATGACGCCATATTCGCTTTCCCCCGCGCAGCCAGGAACTCCCAACCCTGTGGTGAAACTGTTTGTCGTGGACACTGACAACACCACAAAGATTACCGAGGTGGTTGTTCCGGACTCATTCGGTTCTAGGTGATGAGATTCGCTTTTTAAAATGTGTGGCAGATGAACTGTCATTGTGTACAAATATATATACATATATATATATATATATATATGGCGTCCTCAGTGAGCACTACCTAGCCAGCGTCACGTGGGTGACTGATGAACGTCTGGCCGTCCAGTGGCTGAAGAGGCTCCAAACCGACCTCATCCTCCAGATCTACGACTTCGGGGAACTGGGCTGGGTCCCAGGCGAGGTACGACGCTACTGCAGTATCAGTGTTTTTGATATTTCAAACATGGAATATGAAACTTCTCTCTCCGCTCAACGGCAGCGACAAACCTGCGCGCGTCTTACAACCCAGGAGAAAATTATAAAAGAAACATAAGAGCCTCTGCGGCTGAGCGGTCCGCAAAAACTGCGTTCACCCGTACCGTCGAGATACTGAACCCAAGTTCTTGCTCGGGCAAACGGCTGCAACTCCAAATCTACTCACAAGTTTTGTGAAAACTGCATAATTGTGACATAATCCTGCTAAAATACACGAATTCCCCAAAAAACCAAAATCGCGAAGGTAATTGGCCAGAGGAACCTTCGTGGCGCTGCGATGAATTCGGGCATTTTAATTAAATACGCCAGTGACGGAAATATGAATTCAAGTGGTAAATCTCTTGGATTTTTCCTCAGATTACGATATTTCCTGGAATATTGAATGCTAATTAAAGTTGTACACAAGATTATTTATTTATTTATTTATTTTTTTTTTTTTACAGAAACTGGCAATAAGTAGCGCTCACGGTTGGATCGGACGGGTATGAAGCTGTCCCCTCCCTCCCTCCCTCCCTCCTCCACCTCCTCTTCTTTTTCTCTGATAATCTCTGATAATCTCTGGAAATAATCCAGCATAGCAGTGTAAAAAAAAGTGACAGCTATTGAGAATTGAATGATGTTTTTTTTTTTTTTATACATAGTAATGAAACTGAACAATATCTGTTTTTTTTTGTTCATTGGTTGACTGTATAACCTTCAGTAGTACAGTTCGTAGTACTTCTGGAAGGTACTAATACACCTGCTCTTCCTAGTTCTCTCCACCAGAACCAGTTTTTGCTCCTGACAACAGTTTTTTCTTACTGATGAGTGACACCAAGGGATACAAGCACATGCACCGTGTGGCAGGGGTAGGTGGGGCCTGGGCAGCAGCAGCAGCTAGCTAGCTAGCACTCCACTAGCACCTCCCCTCACAGTAGATAGTACTCATTGCAGGGCATGGCGACGGCGGTCACCACCGGCGAATGGGAGGTCATCGACATCCTGAAAGTGTCTGCGGACGGCGTGTAAGCTGTTCGATCCGACCCGTCACCTTCACGTCCGCCACGGACAGCAGACGCTCATGACTCTCGTTCACGTCTTCGCAGGTACTACTCAAGCAACCAAGATGGCGGTAAACCAGGAGGAAGGAACGTTTACAAGTAAGGCCTGTTTGCTTCCTCGGGGCTTTTTTTTGTTTAAAATTATTTTAAAGCTTGAAAAAGAAGAATAAAAATCATATTTTGACAGATAAACTGACGTCCACGGATCTTTTGTGACTCGTTTTAGTGATAATCATGATTTTGCATTTTAATTTTCAGCAAAAAACAAATGCATATACACAGTTACAGCGCCCCACAGTGGACAGAGAGAGAGATGGAGGGGAGAAGAAGGAATAAGATAAAACTTGTGGAGAACTTCAAATTTCAGTTAAAACTCAAAATAAAAGTTGATCAATTTCTCCTACTGCGTTTTTTTTGTTTTGCAAGATATTGCAAAAGTACAGGTTTGTTTTTGTTGGTGTTGTTCCCTTCCTGTCACCTGCAGGCTTCCGTACAAAAACATAAAAAATGACTGTGTGATTTACGTATTTAGAATAAATATAGGCTTTATTTATCACACGGTCTTGGTATCAGGACTTAAAGTGTAGCAAATGCGATGAATATCGTGGCATATTTGTGTCCCGCACCTACATTTTTAATGTTTAAAGAGTATATTTCAATGTGTGTGTGTGTGTGTGTGTGTGTGTGTGTGTGTGTCTCAGATGGACCGAGGAAGCAACCACCTGTCTCACATGTGGATTAGATAAAAACTGTCTGTATAACTCAGCTTACTTCAGCGACAACGCGTCCTACTACCGCATGAGCTGCAGCGGTCAGTGTTCTACTATGTTCCTTGCACTTGCAGTACTATTTCATATATATGTATATTTAAATATATATATATACACATACATACATACATTATCGTCATTTTTGCACAAAGGTCCTGGGATTCCGTACCATTCTCTCATGAAAACCGAGAATAATGAAGGTAACAGAGTTTTTGTAATTAAATATCATGTATGTTGGACGAGTTTTCCCCCTACAGATGGACACATTTTATATGTCTTCACATTTGTCTCCATTTAGAGCTCAAACATTTAGAGGATAACAGTCAGTTCAGCAGCCTGATATCTGGTATCCAAATGCCCACCATGCTCAGGGACACCATCAAAGTTGCAGGATATAGTAAGTCAAGTACTTCCTATTTCATTTTGAACTACGTTAGTTAAGTACATGTTTGAGGTATTGATACTTTAAGCATTTCTGTCGCATAACTGCACTCTGATTATGTTTGAGGTGTTTGCACATTTGTCGGTTCAACGTAATAAACCAGTTATAGTCTATAAATGCTAAATGTTCCATTTTCTCCTAAGTATTTGTTGCTTTAGTCTTAATTTTTGAAGTAAAATACTTTTATTTGAAGTTACAGTTGCGAGTTACTTCTCACAGCCAGGTGCCTCGTCGATGGTCTCACTTCCGTAAACGGGAGAATCTGTATTTTTTTTTTTTTTTTTCTGAAACTTGATGTTTCAGTTGTTCGGACGGCTGCTTCAGGACGGGGAAAAAACAAAATAACCGCAACTTTCAGCCGTTCAAACTCTTTCATTGAGGAACACGTGACATCAGACACGATAGACGTCTTTACCCGCCTGTATAAACTAAAATAAAATTCATTTATTCCTGTAAAAGAAGCAGAAACAGGCTGGAAGTGTTATTCAAAATAAATGGCGGCAAAGGAGCCGATTGGCTTAAAAACTGTTTGTGGCGTGACTGACAAGGCGAGTGACTGGAAACAAAAGGAGGAAAAAAAAAGCGGCGCGGAAAAAAACACCACGAGAAGTGTGACGCATCTTTTTTTCTCCTTTCGTTTCCGGTCAAGAGAGAAGTGCATGTGAAAATAAAAGAGGAAGTGACATCATTTCCAGTCAACCCCTTAACACGGCGACAGAGAACACGAGGAACACAAAAATGACGGCAAATTTTACTGAAAGAGTCTAAAATTAAATATCTGAAACTAAAACTCAGCACTTCCAGGCAAAAGGAAATTGCTAGTCGTAACAGTTGCTAACATTAGCTTGACTAGCATAATGCTGTCATTTCCTTTTATCTTTAACGTGCATTTAAGCTAAAACCTCAGGTGTTAAGCTGAGTCAAAATCAAGAAACTGAGTTTAAATTAACAAATTACAGTTCATTATGAAGCTGCGTTGCTGCTGCTGCTCCGCCTTTGCAAAACTCAATCCTTTTTACGCTCTTTGTTTTTGACAGAACTCTGGTACCAGATGTTTCTACCTCCAGGTTTTGACAAATCCAAGAAGTACCCCCTGCTAATAGATGTGTAAGACCTGATCGGAAATCAATACAAATCAATAATGAAAAGGGTTTTCTTGGTTTTTTTTAAGAGCTACTTTGTCATCTGTTCTGGACCTTCCAGGTATGCTGGTCCCTGCAGTCAGAAAGCAGACTTCATCTACAGGGTGAGCTGGTCCACCTACCTGGCCAGTACCGAGAGGATCATCGTGGCCAGCTTTGATGGGAGAGGAAGTGGTTTCCAAGGCGACAAGTTAATGCACGAAATCTATAAACGCCTGGGAACCTACGAGGTGGAAGATCAGATAACAGCGGCCAGGTAAGGAGGAGTGGTTGCACCGTAACGAACGGCGCCGGGAAGACTTGATGAAACTGGATTTGACTTGTTTGACTGATCAGAGTTCGAGATTGTCACTGATGGGTGACACGCGTCCTAGGGAACGTGTTCCAGCTTGTTCAGATAATCCTAAAGAAAAGACACAACGAACAAACAGAAACATACTTTTCTCTCATATTGTAGGGAATTCATCAAGATGGGATTCATTGACAAAGACAGAGTCGCTATCTGGGGTTGGGTAAGCAGCGCTGAGCTTTGTTAACAATGAATAAACCTATAAATATCTCATGTTTTACTTAGTTGACAGTTCGTTCCAACCGTTACCTTAGAACGGATATGAGGTTAATTCACCTCTTGCTGAAGCCCCGCCCCCCACATAGTAACGTTCAACACGTTACCCGGAGAGGTTGAGAGGAGATGTAAGATTTATTCCTCTCCCCAAACCCAAATCAAACCCTTATAAATGTTTGCCTTCAATCAAACAACATTAAGTTACGTTGCCTCCAACTTGACAGCTCGACTGATGAACAACATAGGCTAAAGCTTCTCGAGCAGCAAATTAGCTAACGTTACGTTGCTTTGGTCAAGATTATCAATCATGTTTACAGCTGACAAAGCGGACATTTAGACTAGCTACAAAGTGGGCTAATGCACATTGTTATCATCAACCGTTTGTGTAAAGTAACATTAGCTAGCCTGCAGCAAATGGCTAGCCTGCTAGCTAGCGAAAGCTAACGTTACCTGGCTAGGCTTTGCTATGATATAGATTACACCACTGATCACACAACAGCATAACATTGGTTTAGGTTAATGAAACTAATAAACTTGGCCTACCTTGGAGCAGACAGAGTCGTGCCTGTCGAACTTGGAAGGATTCAGTTGGTTTTGTGGACGTCAACACAGTTTGTTCGCTTACGCAAAAGGTGAATTAATGAGCTGTTTGTTCGTTACAGTCCTACGGTGGCTATGTAACATCGATGGCTTTGGGATCCGGTAGCGGAGTCTTCAAATGTGGAATGGCAGTTGCTCCAGTCTCCGAATGGAGATATTACGGTATTTTTTTATTTTTTTTTGACCATTTCTGCAACAAATCTGCAACATTTACGTCTTAATAAGGACATGGGGCGTGCGTAACATTCCAGATTCCATCTACACGGAGCGATACATGACCGAGCCTTCTGACAATCTCCTCGCTTACATGGTGAGCGTCACCCACAGCAGCAGCAGCACCTATGTTGCATCGCTAAAAAGACCCCAAAAACGAATGAATAAATAACAAAAACAATAAAAATGTGATTTTGTGCAGAACTCAACAGTTACTGAGAGAGCCAAGAATTTCCACTCGGTTCAGTATCTTCTGATTCATGGAACAGCCGACGGTGAGTTGTGGGGAGTCTGAATCTGACGGGGACTGCAGGTTCCAGGGGAGGTAACGTTGGGCTTTAATCCCACGTGACGTATAAAACGAAATGCAGACGTCAAAAAGGACAAGGGGGCGCGGCGCTGCTGGCTGTTTCCTCTTTTTCCTGTTTTTGTGTTCAGATAAGAAAAGCTGCAGGCGTAGCGGACAGCTATGACAGGGACGTCTTTGTTCACCTCTCAACCTCGGCAAGAGCGCTAACTGCTGCTGATTACACAATAGTCCAGCACCCCAGGGACCACACCGAGGGAAGGGATATTAGGATTGTTTTGATGCAGGCAGAAGAAATCATCAATGTAATGGTGCAAGTGGAGGTCACGCGAGTTTTTTTTTTCCATGTTTGATTTTAGGTATTTAAAAGAATTCACAGAAAACAGTCAGACACGAACACATCGTTGTTCAAGTTGTGAAATACACAGCTGACAGGACCCGAACCCCCGTCCCCTGCTGCACATTCTGGTGTTCGTTAGGGAGTTATTTAGGGAATATTTGTATCCGCCATGACAAAAGATCCTAGTGGAGCTTCCATTGTGTCTGTGGTATTGCTAATTTATACCTCGGATGTTTAAGGCTGAAGTTCATACGTCTCTTTTAACGCATGATAACTCTATTTTATTTGAACTGAAGCATTTCCTTATACTGTTTTCTAGACAACGTTCATTTCCAGCAGGCGGCCGAGATCTCTGAGGCTCTGGTTGATGAGCAGGTGGACTTTGAAGCAATGGTGAGTCGCCAAAAAAATTCATACATTTTATATATATATATATATATATATGTGTGTGTGTGTGTGTAAAGAGAGAAACATTCCATAAATATTTTGTGACGTTCTCGCAGTGGTACACCGACAAGGACCACGCTCTGGGCGGTTCAGCCTATCAACATGTCCACACTCACATGAGCCACTTCCTCCAGAGATGCTTCGCTTGACTCCATAAAGCCGTCATCTGGTTGTTGCCTTGTGAAAAAATAAAACATTATTTGATCACATAACTCGCTTTTTAACTGTTTGGTTTTATGATTGCAAAACTTCCAATTAATGTGCTGATTCATCGATTTTTGTTTGCCTTCAAGAAACTGTTTCAATGTCATTTTTGACTCAACTACTCAACAAATGTGATTTATTCTTAAAAATTCAAGTCTTGAATGTCACTTTTATATGAACTAGTGCACGAGTTTAAAAAAATGGAGTTTTTTTTGTTGACAGTGTCTTGTTAAATTATGTACAGACATATAAGAGAATATAATCACAGTAATTTAACAGCATTTTGTAAATTCTACATTCTGTGTATCTCGATATATGCTTTGTTTTTCTCAATAAAAAAAAAATCTGAACATTTGCTCAGTTTTGGCTGTTTTCAATATTTTATTAAATAACATCATTTATTTTATTTTTTTTTTTATAATTCAGGATAGCGAACAGTTTAACTGTTGTCAGGAAATTAACTTCACTGATATTCCAAAAAATTATAAATGATTATTATTACTATTTTTTTCAGGTTTCAGTAGTTTTCGTTTGTATTAAATTTAATATTCAGTAAGATTGTGACAAAATGTTAAAGATAAAAGATGGAGGAATGAATGGCTAACAGCATAATAACTAATAACTATTAGCTAGTACCTATCAAACCTGTTGTCATTTACCATTGCTAATTTGTAGCTAACATGTCCTGATGATCCCTCTTGTTCTTCCATCATTGGTCGGAATTTAAAACGCGCAACTACTTTTTTTTTTTTTTTTTTGCCTTAATGAAAAAAAAACCCATCAACTTCATCTCTGGTTTGTGTTAATTAGCTCGCATCAGCAGTGACATGTGTTCGTGAAGCATGTGGCCGTTAGCGTTGTGAGTCCGTTAGCATGCCGGTGGAAGAGCTGTTAGCAAACAAGCAGCTGTTTGAATTAGTTTTTTTCTTCTTATACCAGGAAGAATGGTGTTATAGATAGAAAACACCAAAATATCTGAAATTATTAACCAATAAACTTTACAAATATGCAGAATACATGTAAATGAGGAAGCTGTACAAAGTAGCATGAAGAAACATGGCATTACCTACAGGTAGAAGATGCCCTGCTTATCCAGAAATAAATCTCTAAACTGTCTGATGATGTACAGTTTATTCTATCTTGGACTAAATAGTTTGGCGTGTTATTGCTTGATGGTTCATTTGTCAAGCAGGTGTAACCGTTAACGTGTTTCCAGTCTTTGACTTTGATCAGAACTCGTCCAAATACTGACTCACCCTCCCGGTGTAAATCGGGTCCATTCATGATGACACGGTAGCGCTTAAAAGCGTCTCTCCTCCGATCTTGTTTGCCAGGATGAGCGGTGTTTGTTTGAGCTTAACACCTAAGTAAAAGCTGGCATCACGCATGACTTGAGTCTTTCCTTTTTCTGGGCGAACACTCGGCCCTGACCTAATGGGTTGAAAGTAACACGTAACTGCTCGAAGGGTATAAGAGCACATAGACAGAGAGGCGGGTCAGATACCGGGAGCAAGCGTAGGAACTTACAGCGTTCTTTGGAGAAAAGATAAAACAGAAAAGGTAAGTTGATGGATGGGGCTAAGAGTGTGTGGCTCTCCGATCCAAACCGCAAGCTCTGTCTCTGTGTCCCGTGCAGGTCGCCACCATGAAAAGTATGAGATCCCTGGCTGGAATCCTACTGGTCCTCTTCTTCGTCCAGAGCAGCTGGCAGCTTCCTCTGCAGGAGGCCGGCAGCAGCTCAAGGTGCCGTCACCTAAACATCACTCCTCAGCTGACGAGGCGGTTCCCTCCATGTGTGATGGGGACAAGCCGCTGAAAGAATGTGGTCACAAATAAAGCGTGATTTTTTTTTTTCTTTTCCCGCTTGTGTCCTCCTTTAGTTTCCAGGCAGAAGACACATTAGTGGACGAGCTGAGGGAGCTGCCGAACATGAAGAGACACTCCGAGGGGACTTTCTCCAACGACTACAGCAAATACCTGGAAGACAGGAAGGCGCAGGACTTCGTGCGGTGGCTGATGAACAGCAAGAGGAGCGGGTCAGTGTGGGATTCATTCGCCTTCTTTCACCATTTTTATTGGCCTTCACTTCCTGGCTCACTCACAAATGATGCGTCGATAGTTCGCTGGAAGTGGTTTTTATTGAGACTAGCAAGGATTGTAGCGATGATGAAGGGAAGGGGTCCATTGTGAGTGGATGAGGGTTAGAGTCGAGGAACCAGGTGTCCAGGAACTGGGAACCAGGGGTTGAGGAACCAGGTGGTTGAAGAACCAAGGCGGGTGCTGACTAGGACTCTTTAAAGAACATTTTGGTGGGGAGAGGAAACCAGAGAACCTGAGAACCTGTGTGAGCCAACAACGCTAACAATCGTGCTACAACGCCGCCCGAAAGGATAAGGAGGTCGGGGTTGAGGTGCCCTTGAAAAATTTAACTTGTAAACGTATAAAATTGAAGAAAACAGCTTTCTGCATTCAATTTTGAAATTTTGAGACTCAAACTTCAAAATTTTGAGAAAAAAAATCACCATAACTCGTGCTAACTCATTACCTTTTGTGCATCTGTTTTTCATGTTATGAGAACAAGCTAACGTTCACGTCGGATTCCAAACTCCAAATTGAAAGTTTTGACAAGTACGATGAAGATCATCTGGACAGGTTTTCTGTTTTTCTTAATTATTTTTAATGCTGCTACCAGTTGCTCGCCGTAGCCTTGGAAGTGCAGCATGGATCGAGCGGTAGTAGCAACAGTTAAAACGTGGCATTAAAACGTTTACAGTTGGTAAATGTAGTCTAGAAGAGTTACGAGAAGATGAGGGGAAACTACCGGAAACAAAATACTAATTTATATCTGATTTCTGGACACTATTGAATACAGGAGTTGTTTTTTTGTTGTTGTTGTTGTTGTTTTTGGGGCCGGGTCGGTATGGATACGGTAGGGATTAACAGCGGAAATAGTTTTAATCGTCAGAAATGTCAGTTTTCTTTTGATACATTGTTTTAAAGAATTTCTTTATTTTTTTTAAATGTATTTTCCTGGTCATTTTGTCCTTGTTACTCATGGATTCTTGCTAAGAACTTTATCGATTGTGGGGAAGAATTGAAGAAGTAAATGTATCTATTTGACATTGACCGTTAGCTAGTTAAAGTGTAATAAATTAGCTTATAATTTATAAAAAACAAAACAAATATCTGTTCAGATTTGTATCTTTAATGATACGTGGTCTATTTCCATCAACTTGGGAGTCCAGAACATGGAAGCTGGGGGAGTTTGAACTAAAATCCTCCATCAATCTGCCTACGGAACCGTAAAACGAACGCTATTAACCAACCTTTCGTTCCAGAGCTGCAGACAAGCGCCACGCGGACGGAACCTTCACCAGCGACGTCAGCTCCTACCTGGAGGACCAGGCTATCAAAGACTTTGTCGCCAGGCTCAAGTCTGGACAAGTCAGGAGAGAGTAGGCTGCTCTTCATTCCTTCTCCTCCTACAGAACCCCACAAACCAATCACCCTAATGGCCTCACGTGTATCTGATTTCACTGTGACGGGAGACAGACGGAGCTACTCTCTCATCCTGCAACTTTCTTTGCCCCCCCCTTTTGATGTTTCTTTTGATTGTGCTAAAATAAATCACCTAAACATTTGCGCTGTGTTCGTGGATGTATGTTTCCTACGGTGCGTGACGATTGCGTGACATGATTATGACACAAAACCGTGCAAACGGGGAATGAACCAATCATTAAATTGTGAAAGAATCACTTTTCGCGCTGGGTTTTTGTGATGATGTCGTGATTGGAGAGTGGAAATGGCAGCATTGTGGGTGTTTCTACTGTGTGCCTGCGTACTAAATCTGACATCGACAGGCTGGATGAAGAGTTCAGCAGGAGGCACGTGGATGGAAGCTTCACCAGCGACGTCAACAAGGTCCTGGACTCCATAGCCGCCAAGGAATATTTGCTCTGGGTCATGAACTCCAAGCCCTCAGGGGAGAGGTGAATCTGAAGTCTGATAGGTGCGCCGGGTTTATTCATCAAGCGTCACGCTGTAACGTTCTTTTCTTTGTTTTTTTCCAGTCAGAAAAGACAAACGGACCAATGAGACGCAAGGAACCGCCGCATACGGGAGGAAACGGAAGCCATACTGCTTTGCGTGTCGTCGTGTCAACATAAGATCTCAAAATTGTTTTTGATTTGAATACACACACAAAAAAAAGAGAGACTTTTCTTCCATAGATTTCCAGGTGCATCACGAGAATTGAATTCAGGGGTATTTTTTTTTTTTCTACAAATTTAAATTATTTATATACGCGTATTTAAGGTGAAAACAAGAACACACACTCTCCAGAAAGAAAAAAAAAAAAGGTAAATCTCAGGTAAAAACTAAACGTTTGTTTTCACTGCATACTAATGATTCTGCTCTGCACAAAATAAAGTTTTTCATAATCTTAGAAACTTTTTTGTTTGCTATTTGGAGCGTAAAGTCCGTGTGTGTGTGTGTGTGTGTGTGTGTGTGTGTGTGTGAAGACTATGCCAATGTATTCCTCACACGACAGGACTATTAAAGCAGCCAATCTGCTCAGATTAGCCCGTAATCTGGACAGCAGGGCTGAATCACACCCCAAATGAATAAATAATGCTGGGCCACCTAAACCTGATGCTAAATGTATATAACATTATATATAATGACAAGCCAAATACTCTGAAAAAAAAGTAGAAAAACTCAGAAAATGGGCTTCATTCATAAAAAAAAAATCAATTTATCGGTTAAAATTGCATGCGTGAATGATTCATCACTGTATGTGTGTGTGTGTGCGTGTAACCCTGTTGCTAACGGATAATTAAATGTTGAAATAAAAGCCACAATTGAAAAATCCCGATGTACCCACACACAAAAAAAACAACAAAAAAAAAATCGTTAAAAAGATATCTTTTTGAATTAATTTGCCGGGAAAAAAAAGCACGTTTTGGATTTTCTTTTGGGAAAATGAATTTATTTACAAATCGATAATTCCAAAGGTTTATGGTCGCATCACTGCAGGACGGTGAAAAATCCACATTTAACCAAAAATATGAGGGAGTAGAAAAGAAGCAAAGCTGTGTTTTGTTGTTGAATATCTTTATTTATGCTCTCGCTCACTTTGCGCTCTCACTCTCAGGAAACAAATCACAGTTGAACAACAGCTATGAACTGAGTTGTTGTTGGTTTTTCTTTCTTTTCTTTTCTTTTTTTTTTTTTTCAGTCGAGATGAATTAAATTATTCCGAACAGAAAGTGTACAGCTATCACTACCCAACGTAAGGCCAAACCTCCGTACGGAAGCGGTCAAAAAAAGATTTGATACTGATATATTTTTGACCCCTTTATTAGTTTCTCTAATCAACTAAGAACCATCAATTAGACGATAGGAAAAGAACATCTACAACGAAAAAAAGTCGCCTTCAACACTGGACTTCATGTTAGTAATATATTAGTAACATTTTACATGAATAAAATATACTATGTATTATACATCGTTAAGACTCTTTACCACTTATTACATGTTGCCCTTCCCAGAAAAAAAGGTATTATTGCATCTCTAGAAGTAACCATAGTCCTGCAGGGAGATAGTGTGGTGTGTTTGTGCAGGTTATTTGATGTATATATACATACATATATATATATGCATGTATATATATATATATATATGTATTTTTTTTAAACAATTAGCTTCAGATGCTAACAACTGGAGAGGAGACCACAGGTCTATGGATGACACCTACTGACAAAAAAAAAAAAAAAAAAGACAAAGACTACGCGGGCGGGAAACTTCTCCGTGCAGTCGTCCCCTTTTCAGAGTTTAGCATCTGCAAACGGGATTTTAAAAAGCCGAGGAGATGGAGGAAATTCTCCGACTGTAGCGGCACCATGCTAGCGTGAAAATTTTTTTTTTAATTAAAAAAAAAACAAACAAACAAAAAGCTTCCCTCCCCCCGCCGAAAAACACTGTTGAGAAATAGTTGTGATATTTTGGAAAAATTAACTCGTCTGATTTATTTTTTGACACTTCGAGGTCTCCGTACAGAAATTACGAATCAACATTAAACCGTAACGTGTCATTTTTATGCTTCGGCTTTTTTATTCTTTTTATGCTAAATTGGCTCTGTAGTGCACAAACATTCGCTATTCTCATCTAAATCAGTGGGAAGTTAAAAATAAGTTTCCGTCATTCCCAAAATATCCAACTATTCCTTAAACGTGGTGGGGAACGATGGGGAAGAATACGGAGTGATATGTCACCGTCACAAAAAACATTTAGATATACAGAATATAGAAAATGTATATTTAATCATAAAAAAAGAATACTTGATTTGCTGTTTCGCAAACTATTTTAGATACCAGTGAAATAGATTAATATTGGCAAATATCTAGTCTCTTAAATTTCTTATCGTGAGGTGCATCAAGTCAATCGAGGCTAAACGCTGCACACGAAATCCACACGTTTTCGCTAAAGCCGGACTCACAGTTGTTGGAAAAATATAAAAAACATACAAAATACAAATAAAGTAGATTTAAAAATTGTTGAAATTCAATTTTAATTGGCCCGTTTGTTGTAATTCTGGCTCCCTTCTAGTGCTGGTAACTGATGTACATAGAAAAAGAACACAAATGTGCGTTGTCTTTTTTTTTTTTTGTCGTTTTTTGTTTTTTTTTTGTGTATGTGTTAATACCGCGTTTAACATTATTTTTACACAACTTACACACAGACTTACACGACAAAAACACAGTGTATCACAGTACAAAGGTGGTTGAGTGGCACGATACATATATATAAATATATATACGTGTATATATATATCTATATTTATATATACGTAGTTGTTTTTGATTTTTTTCGAATGTGTTCTACTGATTGACAGCACGGTGGCGCCGCCCGCCAGTATGTGTCATCACAAACTTGTCTCCCTGTCCAAGCTCTTGTCATGCCTCCGCCGCTTGTGACGTTTTTCGCCGCCGCTGGGAAACCTGCAGGGGAAACCAATCGTAACATCATTAAAGAAAAAAAAAACACAAAACAGAAAAAGCAAAAAGAAATTCATAAATTTTAATTTATGGGTTTTTTGGTTTTTTTTTTTGGTTTTGTTTTTTTGAAAACGGAACGCGACGACGCCGGCAAGGAGTCAAACAATCCGGATCATGCAGACAAGCTTTACTCTTCTGACACACTTTAATGTTGTAGAAAGAAAGAAAGAAAGAAAGAAAGGAAGAAAGAAAAAGACACAGTGGACTTTACTCCGTACGTCCGTGCAGAAACATGCGCGCTCAGCATGCCCACTCGTGTGAGCGTCCGCCTCTAACGGACGCGCCATTCATAACACGTGACTCTGGGTCACGGCCGTGCAGCGAGCGAGGCTAGCCGTCCAAGCACCGCGGCATGCAGCGGGAGCCACTTACCTTTGGGATCTCAGCCTCTGAGAGGTTAGGAGGGGGAGCTTGGGGGGTGTGGGGGGGGGGGAGGGGGTGGATGGAGAGAAGCAGGCAGGATATACTACGTTAGTCTACTCTGTGGGGGTGTCCCTCAGGGCAGGGCTGCGCTTAGGTACAAACCCCACAGTTTCCTGGAAACATCGAAATATTCCATGACTTCTTTGACATGTAACCCTGCCCCGCCTTGCTCCTAAGCATCAATGACACTGTTCTGCTCCGTTCTGGAGATGAACGTTCTGGAGGTTTACCTTTTAGTGCTCGGTTCCTTCTCCGCAGGGTTAACGCTCTTCCAAACGCTACCGAAAGATCCTTTCGACATCTCGTCGGTAATGTTGACCGTCGCCGGGTCACTCCTTCAAACACAGCACACAAAACGTACATCGGCTTTATGGGCGTGGAAACGGGTGTTCCTCACCCGGTCGAGGAGACAGAAAAACCAAACACACGTTATTCTCTTGTTTTACGGTGAAACAAAATTTAGGTTAAAACGGGGGTTTTCTTAATTGCCTCCCCATTTCCCGCGGGAAACCAGAAGAGGAGGAAGCTGACGCCGCTTGGAGGTGGTCGACGCTGGCGAGGAGATCTGCGCTGTCAACATGCAGCACTGTCACTACTGAAGCAGTAAAGATGGAGTCGGTTACTTGTAATGTCCCTCCAGCGGAACTTGTACGATTCCTTCTTCCTCGGCGATGATGCTGTGTTCCTCCTGGAAAAAAAAAAAACAACACACGCCAGATACAATCTGAAACACGGCAGTGGCGGCGGGATTTTGTTTCGAAAGGTTTGAAAATCCGTCTTCACCTCTTTTGCGGCGTCCTCCAGTTTCTTCTTCTTCCACTCTGGCATCAGATCGTCCAGCCAGCTCAGTTCTCTCTTGCTGAAGATGAAATCCAGCAGTTTACGGATAAACACCAACGCCAAGACCTGAAGCGGCAGAGACGGTTAGATGTGAGCCAATCGGACGTGGCGGGAGGCGGGTGGTGCAGCTACCGCGAGCGCGTTACCATCATGGGAAAGACGATGGCGGCCTTGGAAGTCTTGATGACCCAGAGCAGCACCAAGCAGCTGAGCTGGATGATGGTGAAGAGGTGAACCTTCCTCAGAGGAACGTGGCGAAGGTAGATGAAGTCCGGCTGGTGTTTGGCCGGCATGCCGAACAGCTTCAGACGGTCAAAGAACTGCACACACACACCGGGGTCGGCCGGTTCAGGACCAGTTCCAGCGGGTTTCTGGGTTATTTGGGTCAAATGGGTCTGCTGAACTCACCTGGATTCCTCTGAGCGAGGAGGCGCCCATGTATAGAAATACGCCGTACAGAACGGGCATGGGGATGAACTGGAAACAGACAAGAGACGGATTTGTGAGGATCTCTACGTGAATGTAGGTGTGACCCCGCCCCCTCGCCGCTGACCTTCAGCACAGAGGTCATGAAGACCGAGCAGCCCATCAGGGTGAAGATCATGAGGCCGGTGAACCGTTGCTCCCGGATGCCGAGGAACTTGGGCTGTTCCCCGGGAGCCGAGCACTCGGACTCCAGCTTCAGGCTGTTGACGTGGGAGATGGAGAGCACGGTGGCCGCCACGAACCACGGCAGGCCCATGACGGAGCACACGCCCAGCATGATCCCCACCACGAACAGGTCCAGGTGGTACCCGCAGCCTTTCTGCGGGACGTCAAGCGATGTTAGCATTGGTTTCACACCCGGCACAGCACAGGAACTCTGAAATGTTAATAAAGTTCTCCAGCAGAGGTCACTGTTCACGTTCTAAAGGTGGAACACAGAGAGTTCTGTCCCGAATCAGATTGCTGTGTTTATTTTTATGACTGATGAGAAAAGGTTTATGTGTAATTCAGGACCTCAGAAAGAGCAGCAGATGTTCTGGCATCAGCTGATGAGGAACCTAACAGAACCCTAAATCCACACACTTCACACACAGGCACTTCTTCTTCTTCTTCTTCTCTCTCTTTTTGTTTTTGCTCATGTTTTTATCCTTCAGGTTTATTACCCGGAACTAAAGTTCTTCCGGCTCCATTGTTGTTCTCCGTTCACTCCTCAAGAGAACACCTGGCTCTTTAGCTGCTGAGAACCGGTTCACTGTTGCGAGCAAACAAAAAGAAAAAAAAGAACTGAAGCTTGATGAAAGGCTTTTTACTGACTGGGACCCAGAGGTACAGGGACCTAAACCTAGACCCAGAGGTACAGGGACCTAAACCTAGACCCAGAGGTACATGGGCCTAGACCTAGACCCAGAAGTACAGGGAACTAGACCTAGACCCAGAAGTACAGGGACCTGGCCTGGTGCCGGTCTTCAGTACCTTCAGTTTGTGCTCCTTCCTGTTGATGATGACGGCGGTGATCTGCTGGTCCATGAAGATGAGGATGGTGCAGAGGAGAGCGGGGATGAAGGTGATGATGGTGGTCCACCAGGGGTTGGGCCCCACGGGGTTGATGACCCAGCCGCGATCGTCTCTGGTCGGCTGGACGAGGGAAGAAGAGCGGGAACGCAGAGCGCCTGAAAACCTCTCAGGTCACATGACAAACTAGAGAATACGACTCGGAGCCACTCGTGGGCGAAGCTCGTCGATTCTAAACATTTTAAATGTCAGGACAAAATTAGTTTAACATGTAAAACAAAGAAATGCGCACTTTAAAACAAGCAAACAAAAAAAAAAAAAGGTAAAGAGATATTTTTACGCTTCTATTGTTTCATATCCCGGCAGGGGAATATGATTTTGATTGACAGGTTTAAAAAAAACAACAAAAACAAACGGATCTAAACATCAAAACTACAATTTGGAAAATGACAATTCAATCATTTTGGATTCCGTGTTCTGAGTCTTTCTTACTTTGAACTTGTTGGGGACCTGCAGTTTGGGTGAAGGGATCCCCAGGGCGTAATCCACCAGAACCATCGTGAGGATGGTGATGAAGACGGCGAAGTCGCTGATGATGGCCCGGACCTGGAGGCGACAAGAGACAAGTTGCAACCCTCCCTCGGCTGAACTACCCGCCATCGCCATGAGGTGGCGACGGCCCACAGCAGATTAGTGTGTCAGCATCACGCCACACAGTGTCGTCTGTGATAAATGATAGAAATTTCACACACAGAGCAGCCAGACGGGGTGCGATTCTGTGTTGCTGTTTTTTTTCTTGCCGGGATGCAGCTATAAATGACACTGCTGAACCACAGCCCACTGCAACATGAGCAGTACTTCAATTACTGCGAAATACAGAGGCACATCCTTTAAAACTTGAATTCCTGAATATTTGCACTATCGTTACTTGGGGGGAGGGGCGGGTGTGTGTGTGTGTGTGTGTGTGTGATACACGCCTTGGTGGGGAAGTAGCGTCTCGTCTTGAACTCCTTGAGGAAGGCGGACATGAAGACGGTGGAGAAGAAGAGGACCACGCACCAGAAGAGGACATCGGGGATGTAGGGGCCGTGGGGGCCGCAGGCGCTGCCCTCAAACTCCCCGTGCAACATCTCGCACTCCTACTGGCACCAGACGACACGGTGATGACGATAAACACAAGGGTGGGGGCGGATGGGGGGGGGGGGCGGGGTGATGGCGATAAAAGTGATTATGGTGACAGTAGAGATGACGGTGACGATGAATGAATTAGTGAGGTCGGACAAGTGGCGGCCCCTTCGGAGCATCTGGTACATTTTCAAATCAGCGGATCTCATCTGTGTCCTACACAAACATGCTACACGCATGTGTAGGAGAAGCGCGGCGTGGCGCCGGTGGCATGACTGATTAATGTCTGACAGTGACAGAAGCCACGCCGCTCGCCCATTCTGCACGGCTAAATCCTGTGAAATCCTGCCCACGTGCTCTTAATCCCCTCCTATTTACAACACGTCTCCGTGGAGCGCTGTGACACAATCGGGTGCCAGAGTTTTTCCAGTGCTTACGTGTGTATATTTTTAAAGGGCCGTTCGGATCCGGCGACCCCTTCACGCATCACAAGCGGGGGTTCGGTCGAATTGTGACTGCCCCCGCTTCCCCCGGTCACCTGCCACTCATGTGACAGCCAATCAGAAGGAAGGCTCGTTCGTGTTGATGAGGCAGACACTGAGCGCTCCACACAGAGACATGAAACCCCACTGACGCGATTCTACTGCTACTTCAAGATACAACTACATAACCTTTACTTTCATGTACTATGCTAGTACTTTATCTGTAAATGTCAGTGCTTATTTACCTTGACTTCCAACATGGTCCAGTTGACTTGGGATGCCGTGATGTTTCTCTCCTCCCAGTACCGCAGAGTCTCGTTACTGGGATCTCTGGGTTCCACGCAAGCGCACCTGAGGAGAGAAAAACACAGAGGAGCTTCGAGAAGCTAAAGAATTCACCGTTAGCGCAAAGAAACGGACCCTTTAATCGCACATCACCCAACACAGTCAAACATCAGCGGAAAACGGAGTTTGACCACCAAAAGACCACTAAAAAATGAAAACAGCAACTATTAAGTCACTTGATTTGTAGGAATTAGGTGCTTATTCATCTTAAGAATGATATAGTTTATATAGTTTGTGTGTAAGAGTGGGAAGAGACGAGGGGGGACGCACAAATGATGGATTTTTGGACTTTCAACAAGACTCCATGGCAACAATAAAAGATTTAACATTATTCCCCTTTGAGTTACAAGATACGGCGAAGGATTTATCTGTTTATTTATGATCCTGCCGGCATTTCACAAACTTAAATGTCACCCCACAACAGAACAAACCCACAGAAGGCTGGAAATAACCACCTACGAGCTCGTGTGGGAGGGTAACGCATCATGTTCCTGACAAACACGGGATTATTCACCGTAAAGCAAAAACACGCTTCAGAAAAACTGGACAGCGTGTCTGCTCTACTGCTGCACCCGGTGTTTGATGATTCAGCAAAGGCTTCAGCACGCGTGTGCGCGGCATGAGCTGAGTCATCACGGACAATAGTTCCATGTTTGTTTGTTTTCTATTCAAAAGCAAATATGGAACTATCATTGATTTTCTTTACAGGATATTAGCACGTGTTGTGAAAAACCTCGTTTTTTTTGAGCCGTAAGCCGGAACTACTTTCCCGAGTGGGCGCAGTGATTTGACGCAGCGCCTCAAAAGTCACTTTCAGTCGGTAAAATATGAGTTTGTCGGTGACTAGAAAAGCGACGCTGCTTTTTTAATTAGGCAGAGATTATTTCAAAGAAAAGTGCATTTGGTGACTTTTGAGATGGCTTTTTCACTACTGCCCCACTGCTAGCATCCGTTGTAGCAAAGCTAACTAGCGCTTAGCCGTCCGGTGGGGGTTCGGAGGGTCGTACTGCATGCAGAGAGGAGAGACGAGTCTTTATAGAGGACAATATGTTTATTTCCTAAAAAGGTGGCGTGTCCCTTTAAGGTAACAACCACTTCCTGTTGTCATTGTTCGCCTGTATTCATGCTAGTTTTGTCACACCATGTTGGACCATGAAGTCTTGCCCTCTTGATTCAATTTGTTGGCTTTGATAAAAAGCAGTTTTCAGAGTTTTCGGCACGTTAGAACCCTTCTAATGATTTATCTTTATCATGGCACATCTTTATGAAAGGAACGCACTCTCCCTCCTCTCTCTCTCTCTCCCTCTCTCTCAACCCGAGCAGATAACTGTCCTCAGCATGGTTCCGCTCCAAGTTCTTCTCCTTTAAAGGAAGTTTTTGCTCACCGCTTTTAAGTACTTGCTCTCGGGGGAATTATTGTGTCTCTGTATATTTATAGAGAGCCCGTTCTTGACCTACTCTATATGAAAAGTGCCTTTGGACAACATTTGTTGTGATTTTGGCGACGTAGACATCAGCTCTTCTAAAAAGAATCCCAAATTAGCATATTCGAAAATCCGTTACGTACGAATACTGCGTGAGCTTCTGAAGGTCGTTGTGTTTATTGATGGGGTAGTGAACACCCAGGTGGATTAATTTCTCCAGGGCCTCGTAGATGAAGATGATGCAGATCAGAGCGGCGAAGGCTTCCTCAGTGAAGCGCGTGATGTAACAGACAAGCGAGCTGGCATCCGTGGCCACCAGCAATAGACAGAGGAAGGCTGTCCACAGGCCGATACAGGCCCTCAGGGAGAGGTAGGAGAGGCCATATTCCCTGAGAGGGAACACACACACACACACACGCACGCATGCGAGGGGAAAGGAAATTCCATTAGATGTGGCGTCGCGATTCAAGCGATACACGCCTTCGACATGGAAATAAAAGACAAATATGAGAAAAAAAAGAAAGACACCTACTTGCAGAACTTGAAGAGGATCTTTTCAAACACGAGAACGGGACCTGTGCTGCCGAGGATGGTGAGGGGCTGACCGGCAAACAGAGAGTAAGCTATTCCAGTCATGGAAGCTCCGAACAAAGACTCGATGGCACTCTGGAGGCACGGGAAATAAATATTAAATGCATACGAAATAGATATGAATACGCAGCTCCTCCAGAGGTCCCTCCTTACCACACGACCCTCCGTGGCTTCGCCCAGGAGCCCTCCGAAGGTGATGACAGGTGACATACAGGCGCAGTAGAGGAAGAGGAAGGAGGCCAGACACTGCAGACTGAGGGCATCTGTGTAGTCGGAAAGGTAGTGAGGAGCCTTTCGCTTGATGTCGAAGATTAACCCACCAAATAACCTTTGATTTTATGAGAGAAAAACAAACAAATTCAGTGCGGAAGCAGACACGGTGGGTTTTTTGTTGTTGTTGTTGTTGTTGTTTTTCTCGGGCCGACAGATGAGATTACAGTTTCGCCAGGCCCTCTAAGATCAGCTGGTGAAAAGTGTTAAGCTGTGCCTCTGACGGGATCACCTTATAATCACGTTTATTAAAAGCAATCGGCCGGTGTTTCTGTCTCAGAGCGCAGAACCAAGTTCAAACAAGGGCCCGACGGCGACAGGCTGACATTTAGGAGGCGGAGTTAACGAGACAGCTCTCCTGTAGCCTCGAACACCTGTATAAATTTATGACTTATAGAAAAAATATCAATATGAAATAAATGAGAAACATAACACACACCCAACACACCAAATAGAACCCTGTGTGTGTGTGTGTGTGTGTGTGTGTGTGATCTGCTGCGCTTGGACCCGAGGGTTGTATTTCTCATAATTTCATTTTGTTCACACGGTCTCATTTGTCTTTCTGTCGCTGGCGTGGTTTTGCCGAATCGGCCTCTTTTTCTTGCCTTCATTTTTGTTGTCTGCGCCCGCTTGTGAGCCTCCCAGTCCTGCCGAGTGCACGCTCCTTCTGCACCGCTGCTGCGAGCTGGCACTGTAGCGACCTAGCTAGCGGGCTGTTGCTATGGCAACAGAAGGCATCAAGTTATGCTTAGCGGTGAGTAGGCAGTGATGCCACGTCCTAGGAAGTGGTGGTGTTGGAAGGGAAGGGGGGGGGGGGCTGTTAAAAAGCTGAGACTGGGCTTCCAGCCAATCTCAGCTGGGATAAGAGCTTGTAGCCGCGGTTTAGCTGCAGCTCAGCAGCGGCTCGTCATTCACTCCTCTGCTATTAAACCTCCACCAAGATCCCCTCACGAGGCGGCTGACTGATCCTGACAACATGCAGCGGGGCACGCTACGCTTTTTACTCAGAGCTGTCACAGGAAATGCTAATTATTTGTCCCGTAGGTTGACCTAACACTAGTTACCGTAGCAACAATAAAAACCGGGCTACAGCTTCAACAGGAAGTGCAAAACTGGTAAAAGGAGTAGCGGCTGAGTCGCTGAGTTCTGTGTGAATGTAATAAGGAAGACTATTCATCCACAGACGGCGGTACAGGGACTTCAATAACGAGTCTGTCGATTCTTCTCGGCTCGGTCGTGGCGCTTAAATCTCGCTACCTCACAAGACGGCGAGCTCTTTAAGATCGCGCCGTCGTGGTCTGCACTCATGATGTGTGCAGTCGCAGACTACGGGAGGGCATTCGTGACCTACTGCGGCGGAATCGATCCACCCCGTGTTCCAGCCCTGCAGCGGGTTCCACTTAATAAGCCTTTTGCGTAACCCTGCTCCCTCTTTAATCTTTTGTGGGTTTTTTTTTTTTAGTTCGGGGGGGTTTTGGCGTGAAACCTCCGTGCCCTGCGGTGTTAGATTATAACCCTGATTCGAATCTCACCGTCTGGACTTCAAATTGTTATTTTGTAACAACGCTCATTTTATTAACGCACGGAAAGGCTGGAGAAAAGCTGAGGTACGCTCGCCTGCCCAGCCATTAATATCCACTGCGCTAAGCTAACTAGCAGCCGGCCAATCTATGAGGGCCCTGAACGCGTGAGGACAATGATGATGCAGAAGCAGTGAAGTGACCTACTGACAGCTCGTCTCTCTCTAATACCTACTTTCCAGTGCGTTGCAGCTCAGGGCCGCCGTGCCCTCCGTGTTCCTCTGACTCTCCTAGATCTGTCACGCCGTTTGGAACGGGAGGAATCTTCCGCTTTTCCTGCATTGCGAAATAAAGTAAAGAGTCAACACCGAGACAAACTTAAAAGCCAAAGATGGATCTCTTTTGATATTTCATTTTCATTAAATCACCACGGGAGCCCCCCCCCCAAAAAAACAAAGACCCGATCGGCGTTCTGTTCGATAAGAAAGAACGTCTCTCTCATAAACAAGAATGCGGACCGCTTTTCAATGTTGTCACAGGCCAAAAATAACTAACAGGGCAGGGGGGGGGGGGGGGGGGGAACCAACAATTTGGAGAGGATTGAGAGCAGAACCCTGGGGAGCAGCATCAAAGAACAGAGTAGAACAGTTTTGGAACAGCGGAGAAGGCAGATATTCAAGTGTTCGTATGTTTACACACACTGGAGCTTTTTGAGTGGCAGCTGTCTGAGGAGGGCGGGATGTTTCTCACCCTACGGAGGGAAAAAAAAAAAATTGTATATTTTGTTATAAATGAGGATTTTAGGATTTTACCTGAGAGGGCACATTTTTGGGAGGTTCTATTCTGATGGAGGGGTCCCACTCTCCGGGGGGTAACACCGTCACCTGGTCCAGGAACTCGTCGATGCCTGCCACCAGGTCATTCCTGTCTTTGGCTTTATACGCCACATCATGGAAAATCTGCGGATGATTGAGACGGAAAAACAAGCGAAATACGGTGAATTCCGGCTACCCCGATGGAGTCTGAAAAAAAGTCAGCCGGATTAGGACACTTTTTATTCCACCATTTTCTTGTCCAATATCAAATGTGCATCTACAAATTCTAAAAAAAATTCTCACCACACTGCTAAATATTTACACAGTTTTTTTTTTGGCACAATTGAAGTTTTTAAAAGGGCAAAAATAAACCAAAGACGAAAGTTTCGCCCCCCATTCCCAGTTGCCGATGAAGTACTGCTTGCGTACTACTGCAGCCGCGATAAAAATGCAATAATGCAGTCATAAAGGGGGCTATTTTGCATAATTTAATTTTAATTCTGTAACCTAGGGAACTTCTAGTTTTTAATCGGGTGTGTTAAATTGCTTCAAATATTAGTGAAAAGTTGGAGCTGATTTTCTATTTTAACGATTATCGAAGCGCAAATTGCGTCTTTTTCCACCTCTAAACCTCCGTAAACTCGCTACAAAAGATGCTACAAAACCTCCTCCGCCCTCGCTGGCGTCATCATCAGCCTTCGCGCTCCACGGCCTCACCTCATCAGTCATCAGGGTAGCGATGGACCGCCCGATCTCATGATACTGCGGACCTTTTCCCAGAGGCCCGAGCAGGATGAAAAGAAACCTGTGAACACAGAGTCAAATCCTTTTTTAATGAAGCAGTGGGGGGGGGGGGGGGGGGGATCGGGAGCACAGGGAAAGAGGGGCCAGCAGGTGGTTTTGTGTTTAACCTGGTGGTGATGGGAACCTCAGCCAGACCGTTGAGCAGCACAGCGGGCGCCAAACGGACGAAGGCCACCACAGGTCGCTCAAGGAATTCCAACTCTCCCACTAAGACGTTTGAAGCCTCAGCGCCAGGAGGGATCTTCTTCATGAAGTGGAGGTCAATCTATTGACCAAAAGCGAATTTTTTAAAAAAAAAAGAAGAAAAAAAAGCAAAGAATTTAGAATAATGAGTTTGCTCTGAACACACGGATGATGATGATGATGTTCAGCAGTCTGAATGAGATCATCTGCGGGTTGAAAGAAAACAAGCTTGTTATACGTTTCCCAGGAAAAGAGGGTTAAGGTGACCATTTCACACGTAACCGGATCTTAAGTCAAATATACAGCGTTCCCGACGCGGCCAGATATCAGTACCAGTAGATCAACAGCGGGATCAGCGGTGGGTCTGCTCGCTCACCTTGCTGAAGTCCACGGCGCTGTTTTCTCGGCTGACGTCTTGTTTGCCCTCGTTGTTGGCCGGCTGGGACTGAGGTGAAACTGTTTGGCCTGTCGGGAAGAGCGCCAAACAAACACCATGTCAGTTTCACCGCGGCTAACAAAATACTTCTTTCCCACACTAAGATAAAAATCTCCTGGGAGTGACTAGAGGGTACAGTTACATTCTCTGAAAAATATGATACAGGTGGAACCTTTTGTTGTAGGTGCCGCACCTTTATCGGAAATAAAAAAGGTTCAGCTCTACGGTGATAAAAAGACACGACATTGTCCTTTTTTTTTTTTTTTTTCAGAGTGTATCTGGTGAAAAAGTGGCTAAAGCTTTCTAAATTGTAAACTAAATGAGATGCAACCTTCAGTCGCCGAGCGCCAAATTAACGCCGGCTCTTGTCATTGGGTTTAGCTGAAGATTGCTCTCGCCTTCTAGTTTTACAATTTCAAGCCATTAGTGACGTGAACGCACCAATTTCAGCTGATGAGAGCTAAAGGATTTTTAAAAATGTGCTTTTAAATATAGCAGCTGTCTCAGTGAGAGTGCAATGCTACTTTCCTTAAAGAAATACATTTGAACGTTGGGAAATAATCTTGTTTTCTTTCTTGCTGAGCGCTAAATAGATCAATACCACGCTCGTATCTCCATTTTTTTCACTTTGCAGGGCCACAGTGACTTAACCAGATAACTTTAGGGGTCTCATGAGGTGTAAACTGTTTTTAAATCTCCAATTTATTTTCCAGTCATGCTGAGCAAAGCTAACTGGCTAACGCGTCCAGCGCGTGCTACAGTATGGGTGACGTCGAGCTTATCGTCTCAACAAGAAAAGAAATATTTCCCAAATGTTCCCAAAAATATTTCTTTAAGTATAAATTCAAAAGGTTACAACATGTAGTTTAAGTTTGTTGTTGTTGTTGTTGTTGTTGTTACAAAGCAGGTTGCTACCACTGTTATTAGTGAGTGTAGCCATTTTAGCTAGGCTACGACGCTAGGCTATCACAAAGCTCCAATGGTTTATAGTCATCGAAGAAGGTGACATAAAGTGGAGAGTATAACCATAAATAATACACATCTGGCCGAATGATTCACCAAATTAATATTTTTTTTTTTTATTAAAAGCAGTTTTTTCCAGCTCATTCTGGTTATTTTTTATTTCTGTTTCCCCTTAAAATCTCATGAGTGTGGTCAGAGATGTTGGACCTGAAACCACGCCCATCGGCGATGTCACTGAGCCCAGGAGCACACCTGAGCATCATCAAGCTCGTCAGACGCCGACTTGCTAGGAAGACCGCGGGGATAGCGAACAGCAATCGAACCCAACGAATAAAATACATGTGCATATACATCCACAGTGGATGTATATGCTGTATCAGGTGTCATTTTGTGACTGTTTTCACTGTACTTTATTGAGTCTTATTGCTATGCTACGTCTCCTCATGTGGGGCGGTAACGATGTGAGTGTTATATGACATGTAGGAGCATGTAGAGGAGGGGGAAGTCAGGTGAATGTAACGTTTCAAGACGAGGCTAGCTAGCTAGCTAGCCCAATCACAAGTGTCCAACTTTCCTTTGACTGCGATCGGCTACTCGCGTCTGATTACAGGGCGACATACTGTGTGGGAACTGGTTGGCATGTTGCCCCACTGGGCGTCAGTGACAAGATTTTGCAGGGCTGGACTGTGAGATTAGATTAAGTAGGTGACACTCTCCCCTTTTCATCAGTTACTGTTAGCAATACTCTAGCTACGCTTTTAGCCGTTAGCATCAGCGTAGGCGTTCTGGTTGCCTGTGCCGACTTCTTGGTCTTCCTGTGAGATGAGGCAGTAGCCCTGTGCTACTGCCTCAAGAGCGCTAAGACGTTTGGTCTTGCTTTCGTCAGACGACATGTCTGTGGTCACGTGACTGCGGCCCCCGAAGGAGGTCAAAGGTGACGGAGGTGGAGGCAGACACGATAAGCAGCACACACACGGAGGCCATGCCACACGGGACGGGGTATTTCTGGGTGGGGCATTCAGGGTGAGTGCTTTGTCAGGAAAACACCTGGGAGATTTGATGGTTTGATAAGAAAGGCCATTTACTGATTTCGTGGCACACACAAACACACACACATACACATGCGAAATACAGCAGACAAGACAAACACACACAAACACAGAGAAACACAAACAAGAGGAGAACATGAGATATAAAACAGCAGTAAAACGGCGAGTCACAGATGGAAAAAACAAAACATGCAAAGGATTACAAACATACTGCTTATATATTTACTGAATGCACTCCCGTCCCCGCGGAGAAGGCAGATTCTGGCTGCTCATGTGTGTGTTCAGACCATTTGCTCACCATTTTTGTCCATGGAATGTGGCTCAGATTGCTTCTTGCCGATATCGGCGAAGGAGCGTACGATAGGAATGCGGTTGGCCAGTTTCTTGTGGTTTTGGTGGTGATGTTGCTTGAGGAGGGCTTCACGTATCCTCCTCCTGGCATCCTGACCCACAGGACCCGACACCTCGTGCTGATCCAGAACCATATCTGCGGAGCGACACGCCTTTGTCAGTTTACATTTTACTGTCCGATCAGCTGATCCCGAGTCTGTTCCCGCCGAGCAGCCGGCGACGCGAGGAATTTACCAGACCGACAAAATCTTCTATGTATTTTATTTTCTGAAAAACTCAAACAAAGCAGAAGGATTTATACCAAACCAGACTTTTGATTTTGCACGTCGGGCCTTAATAGCAATCATCTAATCTTTATTTTTTTTTGTGAACGGTGACCAAGCTCGGGAGCTTTAAAAATGTGAAATCAATACCTCTCAGCCTTCAATCGTCACTTCGAGGGCTCTGACATGAAGTCTTAATCTCAAAGGAAATATCTACGCTACGTCGCTGATGACTAATTCTGTTAAATCAAAACCAGGGGGGAAAAAAAACTGAATTAATTTTAGAATCAAGTCAAGAACCAAGAAGCCAAAAACACACTCAAGAGTTTTAATCTCAGAGGCTTTACCTGCTCCAACACGAGCGAGCTAATTAATATCGATACACGGATTCATCATATCTGACCGTAATCTGCGTGTAATCCACGTGATATTTTACCGACTTACATAATGGGAGCGTAACCGCTTGGCGACACGCGCCTACCTGCAATCTCCTCCAGCGAGTTCGCCCTCATGTCCAGCATCACCGTTCCGTTCATGATGCAACTGCGTAGCTCAAAGAGACTGTGTAGAGACAGGGTGGCGACGTAGGGCTTACTCCACCGCTCCCCGCCGTCCTCCACGTCCTCCTCGAACTTCAACCACCTGACGGCGGATAAAAAGCCGGGACACACGTAAGACGAGGTACATTTCGGTGTAGCGGGAGCTTCGTGTCGGTGGTAATAAATTTGACCGATTTTTAAGTCTGTAGCTGATTTTAAAATTAATATTTTTCCCTTCCCTTCCGCAGGAAGACAAGAGCCCAAGATAATTCTTTTAAGTCACTGCCCAAATATGGTGATTCCTCCTTTTTTTCCAGCTCTCCCGCTTTAGCTCAATCTCAGGTGGAGATTTTCCGCGCGAGTTTCAAGAATCTGAGGTGTTTTCCCTCATCATGTTCTCATGGATTGAAAAAAAAAAAAAAAAAGCAGCGTTAACTTTCCTTAAATATCAAGCGACTATCAGAACAAATCGCAAAGCAGAAGTAAAAATGTCATTTCTGTCTTGACGTCGCTTTGTTGTCATTGTGAAATGCACAGCAACGGATTTTATAGTGAAGAATTTCCTTGGCATATTGTGGAAATGAAGACACCAACTTTCTTTGCATACTTCACATCGTTCAAGTACTTGTGAGATGTGTGTAGTATGAACATTCACAGTATAAAAACACTGTGGATTACAGTTTTGACGGCTTGTATTTAGCAGGTAATAATAATTATATTCATATTGCTTCACAACGAGTCTCCCTTTATAAAGGATTAATACCTTGTTGTAAGTGTGTTATTAATTGTGTCGTAAACACTTAATAAGCCGTTAATTAACAGTCGTAAATGACTTATAACCCGCTTTCCCACAGTGCGAGGTCGCTATTTGACAAGATGAAGGGATGCTTTTTTAATCCGTCAGATCTTAAACCACGATGGATACACGTGCAGCAGTGTAGCATTTGTTCAACTTGCCAAATAGTGACTTTGCATCGACGGATGGGAAATTAGGGTATAAGTCATTTACGACTGTTAATGAACGATTTATGAAGTGGTTACAATGCTAGTAATAACACACTTAAAAGCATTTATCAATCCTTTCTGTGGGGAAACAGTTTGTAAAGTGGTAGCGTAACAATAATGTGATAAATAAACTGAAATGTTGCACATTTATAAAAGCTGGAATATTATGCAACTCGTGGAGTCGCCCCCTGCTGGCTATTAGAACATAAAGAATGAAGAATGCGGCTTTGCTTTTCCAGCCTTCAGGATACTTCTTTTATACAGACTGTATGTACCGAGCAAATTGTGGACATCCTGAAGGGAGGGGTGACACATGATGAAATGCTAACACAGCAGCTGTACAGAGGCAACCAGCCAAAGTGTCTGTCTGCAGGGGTGTACCTGGCTGTCTCCTTCCATTCCGCATCCTCACCCTCCCTGAGGCAGATTTCGTCCAGCTCAGTAAACAAGGCGTGCGGGATGTGTTCCTCGTCACCGTCCTCTGTCCCCAACAGAAACTGCACCCTCTGAGCTGGTGTGTCTGCTGCAGCAAATGGAAGAGGACGGAGACAGCGTGGTAGTTTCAACGAATCCCAAACAGAGAGAAAAGAGGTACACCAGCAAACACGGTTCACCAGTCGGGCACGGAACACTCGAGGCTGGCTTTGTACGATGAACCTGTCCACTGATGGCAAATCGCAATCGTATGGCTTTTATCTGGCACAGTCTGGCTTCTATTTTCACTATTTCCCTCCTGGAGAGTAGGAAGACAGCCATGATTGCGTTACTTGAAGGAAAATCAATCAACAAATGACTCTCTGCTGCCACCTTGAGACACGCGCATGAAACTGTAGCTTCATATGCGCATGAGGAAAGAAAAAAATCATTGTCCGTGAGCATCAGATGACTTCATCGTCATATGACAGCAGCATTTTTGATTGGATGTTGGTTGAAACTGGTTTTATAGAGTTGAGATCTTTGCAAAGAAGAAAAAGACAAATGCACACACAAACAAGGAAAAAAAAACAGGACAGCTTGAAATTTGGGGAGCTCTCAAAGTAAACTCGTAACATACTCAGTCCATTTCGTCCATATCGACTTAGTTTCAATCGGGAAAGAAAAAAGTTGTGCTTCACTGTGTGAAGCCGACTGAAGACGAAGGAACGGACGCACCCCTCTTAGAGTCGTGGTACGTGTGTAAATCCAATTCAAAATCCAATCTCTGATTGATTTCCGTTACCTAGAATCACATCACTTCCTTCTTCACCTCAGCTTTGAAGACCAAAGTTAAGTTTCCAGACTGTCACACATGCTGTTGTAACAATGCAACTTTCTTTCAGTCTTGGGACGAATAAAGGGTTACCTTATTTTATGTCATTTTATCTTAGCTAATCTCATTTTATCTCATGTCGTGTCATCTTATCTGATTTTAGCTAATCCCTTCTTATCTCAACTCATCTTATCCCATGTGATCTTATCTCATGTGATCTTATCTTATCTTATCTCATGTGATCTTATCTTATCTCATGTGATCTTATCTCATGTTACCTTATCTCATCTCATTTTATCTTAGCTAATCTCATTTTATCTCATGTCGTGTCATCTTTTCTGATTTTAGCTAATCCCTTCTTATCTCAACTCATCTTATTTCATGTGATCTTATCTGATCTCATGTGATCTTATCTTATCTCATGTGATCTTATCTTATCTCATGTGATCTTATCTCATGTGAACTTATCTCATGTCATCTTATCTTATCTCATGATATCTTATCTTATCTAATGTGATCTTATCTTATCTCATGTGATCTTATCTCATGTGAACTTATCTCATGTCATCTTATCTTATCTCATGATATCTTATCTTATCTAATGTGATCTTATCTTATCTCATGTGATCTTATCTTATCTAATGTGATCTTATCTTATCTCATGTGATCTTATCTCATGTGAACTTATCTCATGTGATCTTATCTTATCTCATGTGATCTTATCTTATCTAATGTGATCTTATCTTATCTCATGTGATCTTATCTCATGTGATCTTATCTCATGTGATCTTATCTCATGTCATCTTATCTCATGTCCTCTTATCTCATGTCATCTTATCTCATGTCATCTTATCTTATCTCATGTCATCTTATCTCATGTCATCTTATCTTATCTCATGTCCTCTTATCTCATGTCATCTTATCTCATGTCATCTTATCTTATCTCATGTCATCTTATCTTATGTCATCTTATCTTATCTCATGTCATCTTATCTTATGTCATCTTATCTTATCTCATGTCATCTTATCTCATGTCATCTTATCTTATCTCATGTCCTCTTATCTTATCTCATCTTATCTTATCTCATGTCATCTTATCTTATCTCATGTCCTCTTATCTTATCTCATCTTATCTTATCTCATGTCATCTTATCTTATCTCATGTCATCTTATCTCATGTCATCTTATCTTATCTCATGTCATCTTATCTTATCTCATGTCCTCTTATCTTATCTCATCTTATCTTATCTCATGTCATCTTATCTCATGTCATCTTATCTTAACCTGTTTTGGATGTTAGTGTAGGTAACTCCAGCTAAACAAAACAAACTAACTTTATTCTCTTTTTTTCAAATTTATTTTAAACAAAGGAATAAGACGTTAGGCGGCTGTTATGTCTCAGTTCCTGGACACCTACTGTGTGAGGGGGATTCTCGTCCATCGTCGGTCGTGGAGTCCCTCTCCTTTGACCTCTTCCTGTGTCTGTGTCCGTGGTGACGGTGACGTCGGTGCGACCTCCTGCCCAGAGGAACGTGAACCCCGATGTAGAGAGTCCGGTGGCCTGAAGTGAACACAGAGGACACGTGTTCAGTGTGACTGTGTCGTTACGCAGGTAGAGTAGGAGATTCTGCTGATGGGACACATGAAAGTTCAACGTGAGCCGCTGCATTCCTGCTGTTGGATGAAGCACGAGGAAGCACAAAGTTAAAAAATGCAATTTCCAAAGTCGGCGCAGCCCCTTTGCCAGCGTACAGTGTTTGACAGTATACTTGGTGCAGGCACTTCGTTTCCGTACACCATCTGGAATATTTTTAGACGGACAAGCAAGAAAAAAGTTGTTTCCTCACGCAAACTCGCCAGACGCTGAGAGAAATCCCTGCGAAAATAAGCAACGCGGTTGTGGCAGAAGCAGATGAGGAACTTAGGACAGTGATTCAACTCAACAGCTCGATAAATGATGACTAAATAAATTCAGTGACGACATCTGCATCCACTCATACTCTGGATTTTGCATTCGTTCCGGAAAAAAACAACGTTCAGACTGAATGGGAGAGAAAAATAATCCGGTTTACATGCAAAATACACGGGTGACTAATTCAGAGACTGATGACATCAGAGATTAAAAAAAACAACAACAACATTAAAGCTGATGCTGCATTCTTGTCGCTTCCCTCGTATCAAGTCTGCATTTGCAAGTACTAGTAAGTTGTACTAGTACACTTGAAAATACACATCTGGTCATTTACAAGACATAGAAGGAAGTAGTTGCTGTCCATTTTTTGTTTTTTTTTTTGGGGGGGGGGGATCTGAATTCAATGTAGAAAGTGAGAGCGGGTGTCTTTCTCAGACGCGCGTGCATCTACTGGGTCAGCTTGAAGATAATCCGAGCTGATATTACAGCGGTGGAGCTGGCTGACCGCTTCATCCTCCCAGCTAGCTCGCAGCTCAGTGGCCCAGACAAAGACACAAACACCGGACACCCTGTTCTCTCTGTCTGGCTCATGTACCATATGATCTCCGGCGTAACTCGCAGCTATTTTGATTTGATTTGTGTTTTTTAGATTAGATTTACAGTTAAGCGAGAGATTTAAATGTCTAAACTGTATTCCGGTCACCTTCTTATGACAAGCTAAGGCTACAGGATGTGTTTTAGGACTACCGTGCACACAAAAAAACAAGTCTATACAGATGTCAGTAGGGATAAAAACAATTATTTGATAAATATACAGCTGGAATGCAGTTTTTATTCATTCCTGTGTTTCTTCACCCGTACATTGACGTGGCGGCTTGTCTGGACTGGTCTGATCCCGTGAGACGGTTTAAGCCCTCCATTTTTTTGGATAAACAATTCTCTAACGTTGTGAGCGATACAGTGAAAAACATGCTGAATTCAAAATAAATGCCCCAAATTGTTTTCAGCAGCTCAGAGACGTGACTAATCGCGTTACAGCACGCTAATAAGATTTAGGGCGACGCACAGATCTGACGTGAGTCACCTCAGGGCTCGCGCTGAAGATGCAGCTTCTCTTGTAGACGTGTGCCAGAATCGAGGTGAATTAAGGTCCAAGAAGAGGCGGTGACGGGAAAACTAACGAGGTCTATTCGCGTTTCCCGAGTTAATGGCTGTTTTTAGTGAGGACTTTGCGCAGGAGGAATGCTGCAGCTGAGGAAACATGAGGACAGAGCGGTAGGACTTGAAGTTTCATGAATCAAGACTCGTGAGTGGGGGACTTCCCAAAAATAGCTCACCTCCTCAAGGCCTGAGCTTTTGATGACGTCATAGGATGCTTTTTTTTTTCTTCTCTCTCTCTCTCTCCCCCCCCCCCCTCCATCGCTGCATCTCAGTGATTTGCAGTCAGGCAAAGCTAGGATTCATGCAGCGTTGTGTTGAGTTTCAGTTCCCCGATACGTCACTGCGTGCATTCACGCTGTCTGTGGCCACAGAGAACAGTCGCCTCTGACTGACTAAGCTCTGACGTGGCCGTGCAGCCACCGTTCTGAACAACGTTGAGCTCCAGAAGTCAAATTTATCCCGCTAACCTCAAATTTCTACTTGTTCTTCTTATGCAATGCTGCTCCTTTTATTCGCTGCTCTCTTTAATATGATCCTAAATGCGTTTGTTTTAAGATGCCACGCATCTGCCGATCGCTTCTCTTATGGAAGGGTGAATAATTCTGATTGGGGTCTAACGTGCTAAAACCAGCGTTATTAGCTTCATCCTGGCAGGTGAAGACACAAACGGGGTTAGCCGTAGCCTTGGAAATGTTAGCGACTTTATGTTTCATCTTCCCAAGCCCATTTTATCTACTCGGAATACAGCGACAGTGACCTGCGACCACCAAAGTCTTTTCAGCTCATCCCTGCAGTGCCGAATTTGAAGAAATTCCCTCAAGCTTTCCCAACGATATCCTACGCTTTGTACATTTGATCAACTTAGCAGGTTTGGTCCTTAAAATTTACACGTGTAACTTTAAGTAAAAAGCAGACGGGCGTCGATTTTAACAAATGTTACTCAAACAGGAATAATTTGGGATTCTATTCACCGGTGGGTTAAATCCATATTTATGTCACGCTCCCGTTTGAACTGTACTTTTTAAAATTTCCCTTTGGGGCTAAAAACGTCAGCGTTTTATTCGCTCTTTTATCCTGACAGAATTCATTCTCGCGTGTGTGAGCGTGCTTTTAAACAGACATCAAGTTGTGTGTAAACTTGTTGTGCGCGGTTTGTTCGCGGGATGTCTTCATGGCTGTGTTTCATCCTTTTATGGGATGTATTGTCATTAAATACAGAACAGCTCCAGATGTGAGAACAAGCCGGCAGGTGTCGGTACCCAAAGAGGCGGCGCAGTTTCAGACGGCTTCAGAGGATTTCCTGGTGACGCTGATGCAGTATCAGCGTTACTATAGCAACAGACAGCTCGTCATCACCCGCCGCCCTCTGAGGATGAGGGTCCTCGAGATGAAAGCAGCACCTCAATGGCACTGTGTCAGAATCAAAGAGTAACACCTTCGCCGGCTGCTTTGAAGAATGTTGCCTGGCAACCGGATGCTGATGTAGGAATTATTTTGGCTTCATTATGAAGCCAATGTTTCACGGTTTTCCACACTGCTGTTTTGGTTTTCCCAGACTAAACCTTGAAGCTAGCGACAACAATTGTTAAGAGTAAGAAAGTGTTTTTTTGTTTGTTTTTAAAAAAAATTGATTTAAAAAGAAAGAGACTTACAGCTCAACGTGTTTTTTTCAAGACCTGATCCAAGAAAGACATTCGCCGAGTGACAAGCCACGTTGCAGCTACGAACACGTTTGTTACGTCGGCTTACGGCCACCCTGGTTCCGCTCTCTCCATAAATAATCGATCTTCTATCCCGCGGCTGGAATATAAAAACCCAATCTTTGTGTTTGTTTGCTTATTTTTTTTATTTCTAGTTTTCTAAGTTTGTCTTCCAGTATAAGTTGTGATGAAGGCAGTCGCTCCACAAGCCCCACTTCGTCTTCCTTGATCATGTTTCTCATACTGCGTGTCGTTTGAATGGATGATGCCCTTTTTTTGTTCTTTTTTTTTTTTAGTTCTAAATGTAATAAAAAGGAACGACTGGCAAAGTGGTATCGTAATTAGGTTGCAGTAAAAGCTCAAATCCATTTGTGTTCATTTCGATGGCTATCAAACTCTTGATGACAAAGACAAACGCGCAGACGGCAACAGAGACGACAACATACGGAGGACCAACCCAGCGGTAACAAAAAAAAAAAAAAAAAAAAAAAGGAAGACGATCTTGTTTTTCATTGCGCACTTTGAGAAAAAAAAATGGCGAGGAAAAAAGCTGAATGGTTGAAAACGGGATCGAAGGAAATCAGAAAAGGAGGGTATCTTTCGTTGTCTTGCATTTACGGTGTATAAAAGTTCCGAAAGCGAATTCCGAATTTTGCTAATTCATCTACACAGGGGATATTTTATAGGCAGTTAATACGCACTGGTTGATGTAGCCTCAAAATTTCAAGCTAATTCTCGAAATGTCATTGTTCATCTCAAAATGCACGGTGAAAAAAAAACCCGAATCTTCCTCTGAAATTTTTTTCGCGACGTTTCCGCTTTGTCCTCCAAGCGCAAGAGGAAAAAAAACGGCTCGCTCTCGACTTTGTTGTCAACGTTTCGTCTCTTCTTCTTGGGCACGGTGTCGTAAAAGACAAATCAGAAGAAGCTGCGTCACACTTTTTTTTTTTTTGTGCGGCTGCCGAGAGACATCGTGCAACAATGACAGACAAAAATGCGTTGAGTGTGTTACCTTCTAATTCTTCCTTCTCAAAGTTGGTGTTTAGCATGGATCGGGTTCCCCCGCGGTCCACCACTGCTTCCTCATCAGTTCTCTGGAAGAGAAGGATCTATTGCTCAAATATAACCATGACAGAATTAGCATCTTAAAGACAATGACATTTAAATGTTGGTTTGAAATGACCTTCCTAGCTAATTGTTCACAGATAAACGAGCGTAGATGTAGTTGACATGTAGTTCCGCTGAGTATTTCTCTGAGCGTACCGTCTGTCTCAGAGGCGCTTTTGTCTAGACTGAAGCAAAAAAAAACGTCGAAATGCAATAGTTGTTGCATAAGAGTCCCCCCACCACACACACACACACACACACACACACACACACGCACACACACTTAGGATGGATAAAGTGAAACTCAGCATTATACGGATAACTTCCACCGCACCGTCACCATAGCAACAAAAGGCAGCCAATCCGAATTCATCAAACACACACATTCATCCGCTGAGTGCCAGAGCGACTGTTTTGGAATCACGACCTGGAATGTTTCATGTAAATATTTCACCACTTCTGGAAAGACAAACTTCTCCGGGGTGGGGGGCCTGCAGAGCGCGACTGCTGCTGCAACAAAACGGTCACTTCCTACGATAAATAGCACTGACCTCGAAAAGTGAAAGAATGAGGAAGTCTGTAATCGTCTTCCTATGAATATTTCACGGAAACATCAGCATTATTTATAGTTTTTCATCACTTTGTGTTGGGAGACCCGGGAATATGTAAAAATCCCTGCAGAGAAACACTGTGGCGGTGAGAATATTTGCTATATTTTATTTTACTTTGAAAGAATTAGTACTTCCTGACGGTTCATTAGACCAACTGGTTACCAGATATCAACTGGAAAACAATTTTTGGTGAATTTTAAAAAATATATCTTCATCTAATCTGACATCTGACCTTCTCACTCAGCGCATTTGACTATTATGCAAAATTTATATCATCAGAGCTTCCCAGTGACAACAGAGGAAGCCGCCTGTCTGACCTCGGAGTTGAACGGTTACTTTGACAGTCCTTTAGCCGGTTCTGACGGGTGACGTAACCATGCTAGCGAAAGCGATAAATCCCAAGGGAAGAACGAGCCGTTTTTTTCTTTCGGTCGTTGTTTTTTTTTTGTTTTTTTAATTTGGATTAAAAGATTTATGTCAAATCCAACAGAGAAAGAACAAGTAAAGGTTTGGGAGGCAGGGCGACTTTCTGATAGCCTCTTACCTGCGCCCACTGAGCGAGCATGGATGCGCACCGTTAGCAGTGATACGCCCTGACAGCACTTTATGTTTTTCAAGTGGAAAATCCGGTTAGCCCTGACGTGTCCCAGGAGGATTTCGATTCTTCCTTTATCAATATTTTATAGTTCCCGAGACAACTAGACAACGTTGATCTGGAGCCCCGAGGCCTGTTCTACAAAGTAGGATTCGAACAGCGAGGTAACTTCAGGGTCGTACCGGGTCTTCTGCTCCAGCAAAGGTGGTTGGGGGTATATCACCACGGCAACGCATACCGCAGACCTAGCTTAATCTGGAGCAGGCTAAGAAATACAAACACTGACCAATCACGTTTTACAACACGGTTGCCGTTCATCCCAGGACGGCGGGAGGGTCTCTCAGGAGAGATTAACCGATCAAACCCGTCTCTCGGGGGGGGAACTCTTTCAACAATACCGATTTTTCTGCATAGGCATTTATTGACTCTTGCCAGCTAATGGAGGCATAGGTAGACAGTGAGACTGTCTCCACTATTTATGTATCATGACCCAGCTGCAGCTGAAGGAACGATGTTAATATTGATTCATGCACCATAGTCCTCACTGCGATTTCATTAAAAGGCAATCAAGGGGGCTTTGGAACAGCGGTATTAAAAAGACGGATTGATACTCCTCGTATTTGTTGGGGGGTTATAATTTGTTCCTCTTGAGCGAAACACTCGCGCAAAATGAACTCTTCCTTTTTCACGTGAACATAAGACACTAAAAACGTTTTTTTTTGTGTCTTTGGACGTTTAATTGAGACACACAGCGAAATTTTATCTGGATGAGGACATGTTTAAACTCTTGTCCCGGTTCAGGTTTAGTGGTTTAAACAACGGTCTTTAGATTTTGTTTCAGTTTAGAGGTCCTTTTTTATGCCATCCACACTACTGCAGCATGGATTTGTGGATCTGAAGAGAGTGTGTGTGTGTGTGTGTGTGTGTGTGTGTGTGTGTGTGTGTGTGTGTGTGTGAGGGAAAGAGAATTAAAATTAAAGAGAACATTTACATGGATTACCATAAAGTCGTGACGAAATGAAAAAACCGAGCTGATTTCCTGTCTTTTCAGGTGCTTTGTTTGAACAGGCGAGGACGCTGTGAGTTCACGGGATCCGGTTTATGAACATATATGGGTCAGTGGGTGGAGCAGGTCGAGAACACCTCTGCAGGTTTTTGTGCAGTTGCAGCCAGGCGGATGAAAGGAAGGGAGGAAGGACGGACGACGCTCTGTCTTTCAGCTCTGCGGTCTGTCCTGCTCTCTGTTGGCACAGCCACCGGCTTCAGATAGTGAAGATAATTTACCGGCTGTATAACGCATTTGTTTCCAAAGTTCAACACAAAATGTTCTTGCCCTAAAACACTGTTCTTTTAACAAAACACATTGATTTGCTGTCAGTTTGTTACAGAGTAGAAATAATTCATTACCTATCAAGATGCCTTGGACCTTTGACCACCAAAATCTATTCAGGTCATCCTTAAATCCCAGAGGATGTTCGAATTGTATTTGAAGACATTCCCTCAAGGTGTCCTAAAACCTTGCATTCGTAGTAGCGGGCAGTGACCTTTAACCTTTCACTGCCAAAATTCTTTCCGTTCGTTCTGGAATCCCAGCGGATTTTTTGAAAAATTCCCTCGCATACGTGCCGAATACCGTGACCTTTAACCTTTGACGACCAAAATCTTCTCAGTTCATTGTTGCAAGGAAGAGAAACAGAGAACATTTCTTTTCAGCGTAAAGTTGACAATGTCCTTGGAAATACGGAGAGAAAGTTTGAATTAATTTGAATGGATGGCAGCATTTTTCACGACAACTGACAACAAACCAATAACACCAATATGCTAAATGTCAAAGTAGCACAGAAGCTAACGGTTAACATGCAGAATGCAGGTTTACTGTTGACTAAGTCGCACACACACGTTTGCGCAGACACACAATCGATCTGACGGAATCACATAGCATATAAACATTGATTTATGGTTGAACGAGGGTGTGAGAGGTTCATGAGTCATGCGTCCACTTCAGGTGGATTTGTACACAGAAAACTGCATGCAGGCGGGACGACGCGTGGTTTTATGAATATAATACTTTCCAGATTTTGAGCTTATTGTACTTTCGGAGTGGCGTCGCAAAAGAGACACATTGCAACAAGCTAAAGGTGGCTGCTGCTGGCCATCAATCTCTGATCCTGTCAGATTAATAACCACTGGCGTTATGACAGCTATACACACAGACACACACACAAACACACACACACATACACACCAACACGTGGACAACCATGTGAGAAACAAGCATCAACAGGGATTGGAGGACAGATGCTGACATGCTGAGCTTACTGTATATGGGGACATTATCAGAGCAAGTAATCATACTAACATAGACATCCAGGCGCACACACACACACACACACACACACACACGCCCAGATGAGGATTCATTATCAAGTCCCCGTGGAAAGACTTCCCTAGATTTCCCCTGGCAGATGGTAATCTGAAAAAGTTTGACATTTTATCAGTCTGTTGATTCTGTCATTGTCACTTTGATCCACTGAGCAGGGCACGCTATCTGGGAGAGAAATCACCCAAGACAGCGAGGTCGTAACCCTACGTCATAGAAGCCCCCCCCCCCCCCCCCCCCAAAAAAAACCTTCAAAACACATTTTAAGATTTGTTTGCTCTCATGAGAGTCCATCAACAGCAGCGACTAAGAAAACTATATACAAGTAAAGGCAGTAACATTTTCAACAACACACACAGACACAAAAAAAAACACTTAACAGCAAATAATGCAAGCACCAATCCTGCCCTCCTGGCAGTGACAGCAAAGGAGGACAAGCCTGGGAGAGGAGCACGGGGGTTGGCTCTGCTGGTTGGCCCGCATTTCCCCTGGGAAACTCTCTCTGGCACAGCAAAACACACCGTTTCCCTCTGTCCTCCCCCCACGAAAAACAGCAAAAAAATGGAAATATTGTACATTTAGTATGCAGGTCAAAGCCTCAGCATGAGTACCACCTGATGGCAAGAGGAGGAGGATTATAAAACCATGGCACTGAATCAGAACCAGCGTGAACTGTGTTTTTATCCTACATCAGCACTGCAGTAGCATTACTGCACTACTGCATAAAATAAAATGCAGTCTAACTTCCCCTCACGGAGAAAGAGAGAAATTACAGCCTTTAAAACAGTCGTCTTCTTTGGTTTCTGGTGAATAACTAATTATACATGAAACTCCCCACCAGACAGTTGAGTAATGCACTGCGACATTTTTTTGAATATTTATATTGGGATCAAGGTATTCCTGAGGTATTGCCTTCATGTGAATGGAACCGATAGATGCCCAACTCACCTACCCCTGCCTAGTGCAGCCCGTCAGACAGTCCCCCCCACGTTCCCTCCATCTTTCTCACAACTGCAGCTGTGGGATTTCAGGATTTAAAAACAAAATAATTGCCATTCACAGCGGGCTATAGCTATGCACTGAGCTAATTTAAACAGGACCCCCCCCCCCCCACACACACACACACACACACACACACACCATCCATAATTACAGACGTAAAACTGCTTGGACAGACAGACAGTATTCTAACATCTTCCTGACTTTTGCAAATACTTAGAAAATGTAGTCAGTCTGTGAGTGAAAGAGGGGGAAAAAACAAGGGTGAATTTAGAGAGCAGGAAAAACTGGACTGAGAAGAAGTGGCTGAATTATTGGAAAGTCCCCTTTCAAAGATTGCCTTTTCAAGAAAAAGTACAAAATATCCACAAAAGTCAAGACTTTGTGGTGTTCCTCAGAGATTAATCCTTGGACCCATTTTGTTTTCACTATCTATGATCCTTTAGGCTACTTGATCCATCAGTTGCGTGTTCTATCATTGCTGTGCTGATGATACACAACCCGTCTGGCATTCGCCCAAGTTCAGGGGTCTCATTCGTGAAACTATGTGTAGTATTCATACTAAAAGTAGACGTACACAAAAAAGACGATAATGGCATACATCGAAAAATATCCCAACTTATAAAACCGTGTGTACGCTCAACTGCAATCAGTTTCTCTCACGTTTGTTTTTAGAAATCACAACTGTTGCATTGAAAAGTGGCGTACACGTGTGTGCTTTAACACATGTAAAACCATATGAAAATATATCTTATTCTAGATTCTAGCGGCTTCAACTTGGCGGTGAGTCTACCGCCACCTTTGAATGAGCGTGGGACTACAACAGATTTGGTGGCACGATGCTACAGATTTCTGCGATGGCGGATCGTGAACACATTCTGATACATGACAATCTATTATTGTGGTGTTGCACGGCCCTAGCCGGATGGTATATCCCTCCCTGTTTTGTCCAAATCAAAGCTTTATCCTGCTCAGTATGACAGATGAGCCACAATCTCCTGCCTGCTGGTCTCTGCTTCTATTTTTAACCACCGGTTCCTCTACCTGATGTTACTGACCTGAGACCAGCCCCGAGTTGCATCCCTACTCACCAATCTGGGTTGAGATTAATCTGCCAGCCTTTAGGGCAGGATAAAACTTTGTCTCTGACCCTGGGATCAGTAATGGAGGGCCTGCATAGTGGAGAGAATTAAAACGCCCATTTCTCAGTTAGTCCTCTAGTCTGCGATGAAGGCTTCAGGGGGAACAGGAGCAGAGAGCACGTGATGAAGACTCCAGGGTAGTAGGGATGGGAGATGTGGGGGGAGGGGCAGGCATGTGATCAGGCAAACATGACATGAACAGATATTATATGCATTTGCTCTGGATTTGATCATTTTGAACAAAACTCTCTCTTGAACAAATCCTTCCTTTATGACATTTCTGTACCCGGCTCTTATGTAACCTCCAGTATGTACCGCAAGTAGCGTGCACAGACTCATATAATACAGTTTACTGTACACACATCCTGCATCGGCCTGCTAATGCACACAGCAACTCTGCAGGCAGTGGTGTGATGGGGAGGAGCGGTGTGGATGAGTGAGCAACACACTGGGGAAGAGGGTAAAGAGGCTTCAGGACTGGACATGAAGCAGGACCAGAGGATGCTTTCATGTCACATGGAGTTAAGTGTGCATGTGTGTGTTCACACTTGTGGAAATTACACGCGTGACCTTCACCAGACAGGCTTGACATTGGGCTTCATCTTATTCCTATTCAAGGCACGTTCTGTAGATGAGTAGCGTTTCTGTACCTTGAGCTGAGATAGAAGCCATGCTAAATGACCCTTGCGTTCCTCTTTTGGGGTAGAACCGACTGATTTGGCCAAAAAAAATATTTTGAATTCTTCCAGTATTGAGAAGAGGAATGTCTGTTTAGTGGGACATGTTCGTGTCCTGGTGAGAGTCCAGTAGTGGTGAGAACTGTGATGCTAAACAGCACTGTCACCATGTCAGTGGCTTTCGGCCCCTCTGAACAAGACTGTTGTGCTTGAGACGTTCTGTTGTGTATAAAATATGAACTGGAAGAGACAGCCAAGGCCAGAGAAGAAATAGCAATCTGAGCCCGTGAGGGGCAAAACAAGCCTTTACCCTGAATGTTATTGCACCCATTCTGAGCTTTCCTACCTCGTTCAGTACAGTTACGTTAAACTTTATTGATACAGCGCATTTAAAAACAACTGCATTTGAGCAAAGTGCTGATAAAAGCTTTAAAATGCGTTTATAAGTTGTGTTTTGAAGTGTAAGTGGGTGCTACTGAGCACGCGCTTGTAAAAATCACAACATTTGTTGCTATTTTAATTAATTATTTCATCGGGGGTTGGAAAAAAGATATAAAGCAGGAGGGGGCCCCGGGTGTTAGTGAATGGATGGATGAATGGATGAGTTTTCTAGATATGAGGAATTAGTTGAGTTTTCCAAGTTGGGAGAGATGGTTTTCTTGTCCTGTTTTAAGAACTGTGTTTGGAGATGTTTAATCTAAAGTTGATCAGAATGATATTCTACATTCTATGAATATCCATTTTCTTTTTCAATGATCTCTTTCTACTCTTTATATGGGTAGTGACAATCATGGGTTAAGTAGTGCGATTGTCTGAGACTGTCAGACATCATGAGAAAAGAAAAAGGTGCCCCAGGGCTGGTTTTTCCTCTCTGTTCGACTCTGAATGTAGTGGCTGTGCCGGATAGGAAAGAGAGCAGAAGGGGAGAGTTTAAGCTTGATAATTTAATTTGCTTGACACCCGGCAGTGAAGGTGGCGTTTATGGTGCCAAATTTAAGAGAGACGTGGGTTTTGACAGAATTATCTATGGATGCTTTATGTTGAATGGGGAAATTCTTGTATGTGGTCTGATTCGTGTCAAAGCAACCAGTGTGAACGTTATTTGGCCGGTAAAACAGAGAAGAGGAAATAATGAAAGCATTTGGTTTAGTCTGGCATCTTTCTGCAGTACTTTTTTGGTTTTGGAGTGTTGATAGTTTGTTCCTGGACCTTTTGCCTTTCCGTCACAATCTGTTGACTGCCGACATTAGACAGAGGAACCAGCCTAGGGTAGGATTAACCTGGGTCATGGAAAAAAGGTTATTAACTTTGGGTAGAATGTGTGATGATGTAAAGATGATGAGTTTGAATAATCCAGAGGTACCTAATGGGTTGTGAAAAATTCCCCAATCTCAGCATCCAAGTCTAAGAGAGTTAGAGGCAGAATCCATGGTATGGACCAGTTGATGGAGAAGCCAGAAATCCTGCCGACGCTGTTAATTGGATTGTGGACTGAAGGGAAAAGGTTGCAGATATATGATAGATATAGAAGGACATCATCGGCATATAGACTCATTTTGTGACAGCGACAGTCAGTCTTACAGCCAGAAAAGCTGTGACTGTATGTTACAGAACCGGCAAGTGGTTCTACGAAAAGTGGGGGAAAAAAAGAGGAGACAGAGTTCCTCTGTTTAGAGTGAATTTTACATTTTTCCATTTGTGTTTATTGATGCCGAAGGAGCGCTGCGCAGAACTTGAGTCGGTGAAATAGGATCCAAGCCGAAATGGTTAAAGGGGTGAAGGGAAAGGGTCATCCTACCCCACCAAACGCCTTCTTGGCATTCAGGGTTAGGGTTATGGCCGGTTGTTTGATATCTGTCTTTTTTAAGTGTTTATGGGATGGATCCCCATGTTTTCCCAAGAATGCTTTCCTTTCCTCAGTTCAGTGGTTAGGGGCGCATCTAAATGATCTGCTTGGGTTGTGGTTTGGGTAGGGAGGCATTCCTTGGAAAAGCACTGACTTCTGTAGAAATAGCGTCACAGTCTGGAGTTTGGAGAGGTAATTTCTTAAAAGTTCCATTTATTGCAGTGCGGTCTTGTGTTCCAGGGACATTTTCTATTGATAGGATGCTTTATTTTTCTGATTGTAATCGGATGCTTGTGCCACATTCTTTTAGAGTTGCAGGTGAGTGGAAGTTCAGGCCAAGCCATTCAATCCTGTGACTCCGCCTCTGTAAGATGATTTTTTTTTTTTTTTTTTTTTTTTTTATAAAGCATATGACCGATTTCAGTTTGTTTCGATGATTCAATACTTCCAGGAAGATATTATTCAGGGAGGTCATGGTGCTACAAGAGTTGATAAGGGCATAAACCTGATATTGCTGTGCTACACAATCTAAAATAGGAGACGTGACATTGAGGTGGGGGCGAAGGACAGGCAAGCAAAACAAGAACAAAAGCAATTCGGCGAAAGAAACAGGAGACTAACACTGTGGGTGTTTTTGCACCTATAACTTTGTTCACTCTGGTCTGAATCGAATGATGAGAGGGCGTGCGTTTCTCGACTGGATTGGTAGGGTTTCCCCTGTGTCAAGAGTGCCTCAATGCTACAACAAAAGCCACAAGAGAGCTGTCGCCTGTTTATTGGTCAGAAATCATGTGGGTTTTGCAGGCAAATGGGGCGGCTTGTTCACTCACGGGATATCAGAGGTTATTCAAAATGTCACTGCAGAACTGCCATCTCCTCATTTGCTTATTTTCCCAAATGTTGAGTAGGCAACTCACTTCCTCCAGCTAATCCCTCGGTTCATGTTGCACAGCTAACACCTAGCTGGATTGTTTACAGAGCACGACATCACTCCACGCAGCAGCTACGGCGGCTGGTTTGATCCAGGAATGCACGATGCTCCCTGCACTTGGGTCGGATTGAGGTCGGATCATGTTTACATCACAAACAAAACAAACTGGAATTAAGTTGTCTTTTTTTTCACCGCTGTATTCATATCTGCTCAAACAAACCGCACAAAGAGAGACAACAGCCCAGAGTTCGATTTCTGATATGTGTGAAAATTCCCTGAGGAACAACATTTGGGCCCAAAGGGAGAACAATTTTCAATCATTCAAAGACAGCTGGGTATCACGAGTAAATCAGAATCAGAATACTTTACTCATCCCCAAGTAGAATTCTGTGAATACCAAACCATGAACCTGAACATAACGTCATTCTAACCTCAACCCTAAAACCAAAGTCCACACACAAAACAGACAGCATCGAATTGGGGCGATGATACTTTGTAAAAATATAAAGTGTAACGAGGGTGGCTAACCGGTAACAGCAAACAAGAGGTGGGTATTATAATAACAGTAATGATGAGAGGATGTGGGTTGATTTAGCCATGTGGGGTTACAAATTGTCTATCTGGCAAACTTTGGGTGCAGGGCCCACCCACAGGGTCACAGCAGCCATTCTGGTAAAGAAAGTGATGAAATAAATTCACCTTTGGTTATGAATCACGTTACATTTACTACTTGTAGCTGTAATTGTACTGTTTCCATAGAGGCAGGGGACGTAACGCTTGGGCTACACTACAGGACATACTGTATATACTACGCATGCAGGATTTTCTACGGGTTTTACAATCGTGCCAGTCAGCACTAGCTGGGGGCGGTCAAGAGTGGCAAGTTGGCACAGGCATCTGTACGTGTATGAAGGTTACAGACTCGGGTCAGCAAGAGTGTGATGAGAACAGACTCCTCCCGAAGTGAGTCGGGAGTACATCAAACGTCTGATTATTTCTAGCCGTATTTGGATGAAGTCTGATAGTGTATACTCATGATCAACCGAACGTCTCCCGCACTACATGTTTGTTTGTTCTTAACGTCCTCATCTGTCAACTCTCCAAAGGGTTTCCATGGGAATTTGAAGTGGAAAGTCGTGGCGTGCGCGCTCCCCTGAAGGCTGAGGTCATTCATTTAGCACATGCTCCCGGTCTTTACATAATCTGCTAGGATTGGCAAGTGTATTCCCAGCTCTTCTTTATCCTCGAGGCTGAACGCTACGCTCAGGGGTACAGTGTGATTGTATCCCTTTCAGAAGCTTTGTAATCTATCCTCCAACTTTAGTGTCTTTTCAGAGTCAGTAACAATAAATCCATAACGATAGCGGACATCTTTTGTGTTTATTTATTAATTTTCTGCATTTGAAACAGCTCTCCTTTGTCCGAGGCTCTGCTGTCAGACCAATCACAGTGCTACACATACAGCGATCCAAGAATTGGCCAGTTGCTCACCAAACAGAGCAGATTCATTCAGGGACACCTTTTGTTATGGGAAAACTGGTTTGGCCTGTGTCTGAGGTTACTAGGCCAGAGAGTGATGTCACGGTTAGTGGTGAGCCAAAGCAGGCCGTACAGTGGTTGGTGGTGTCTTTCAAACGCCACGGACAACAGGGTTGTGGGTCTGTGTCACGCGTCCTTGCACTGTGCTGCTGTAGACGAAGTTCCTGGTGTCCAGGAGAACAAAAGACACCAGTCTGTCAAGCCTGGTCACGGTTTTTGAAAGGCAGGACAGGGAATGAGGTGTTGAAAGGTCCCTGATATTTCGTTGCGGATTGTCAGAGGGCATCATGTGCCGGTGAGATCGGACAACATGACCGCGGTGGGTCACATCGTCAATCAATCCCTTGATCAAGACAGTCAGGATCAATACGCTCACTGATACTGTGAACTGATCTACATCTCTCCGGGAGTGTGACCCATGTTCCCCGGGTTCTGCATGTGGCAGCGAATCTCCACCCAGCCTCTGGTGGTAGAACAGTATTTCAGATTTGGGCTTGGGTACACGCAGGTCTGGTTGAGTCTTTGGGCAACATCTGAGTCACCGTTCACGGCAGAGGGTGTGACCTCGGTCTTGCCCTATAACACAGTTGCATTGTGGGTATGAAGTATGTTTTGGGGGGAAGAAAACGTGCAGTCGCTTGCTGTCACTTGTGTCGTTTTATGGTTTCCACTCATGCAGTACAAAGCGTAGCTTAAGAACCTGCCGGCACTTGTTTAAATCCCGTTCATCTGAGCAAAGTGACGGATCACCGCCAGAGCACCTTCCCGACCTTCGACTGCTGCTCGTTACCAGGTACAAGCTAAGCTAAGCGAGCTAGCCAAAACCAGCAGCTCCCGACAGTTCGGGACCAAGGCACGATATAAAAGTGTTCTCCAAACACACACACACACCTCCAAACACACACCTCACCTCTCAATATCACACCCACAAGAAACACGTCACTTTTTTTTTTTTTTTGGAACTATAGAAATATGGTGAAGGCTTAAATGGACAGACTCTTTTCCTTGCCGCAACCCTGACTTGTGTGAACAAATACGACATTAACAGGGCATGTTATGGATCCAATGATATGATAGCGAAATAATACAGATACAACCGGAGGTTTATAATTCAGTGGGCCAGTATAAATCACACATCTACTGAAACTCCCAAGGTGCTCTCTGGGATTCTATATTTGCTCCATAGGAAGCAAATATGTGACCTAATTTCTGCAATATGGTCTCCGGTGATTTCTCCCTGGGCTTTCACAACAGGGGTAGAAAGAATGTTTACGTTGCCTGATTAGGGATGCACGATTCTGAGGGGGGAAAAAAAAAAAAAAAAAAAAAAAGCAATTATTTTGAGAGATGTTGAAGCTGTTATATGATAAGAGGGACATTACAGTTGCATTCGTTCTCCACCCTAAGCCCAGGAAAACAACCAGGCAGGTGGTGTTTCATGCAAAACCCGCAAGACCCGCTCTTAATGTAAATCTATTTATTTTCAATCTGCTTTAGTGGACATGCTACATTTAAGAGCCAGAGCGATTCTATAGCTTCTAGCTAGCTAAGAGGGGAGATGGATTATCAACAGCTGTACAGTGATTGGTTGACAGCATTTGTTGTCATGGTTTTCCTCCTCACAGATGGCCATGGTTACCGTGGCAGTGCCAGCAGGACTGGCAGCATCACCGGAATAGAGAAATATGGACATGTAGCATTGCTACTTGTTAGCCACATCTGACAAAAGTGTAACAAAATGTATCAACAGCTTAAGATTTGGATAGATTTTGAAGAGGGGGGGGAAAAAAAAAAAGAAAAAAAGAACAAATCTTTACAGTCGTTCAACAAATAATCCCAAGGGAGGACACTACACTTGACATAATAGTCAGACAAACATCCAGACTGTACTTTTTGTTCACCCTTCTCTCCTTCAGAGATAACCAGGGTCAGTACAGCGGTAAGCTCCTCTCACCCCAGAATGACAGTCCCATCTGTCAGCCATCCTCCTTGGGACCTTCTGCATGTACATCAGCACATCCTGCCAGTTCTGCAGCAGAGGAAGCGAGACTCTCCTTCCCTATTAACTTTGATGTTATGCAGTCTGCGCGCTAAGGACCACGCGAGCTTATTTTGGTATTGTTGCTTTTTTTTGTGTGTGTGTGCGCGCGAGCGTGTGTGTAACTGTAGCTACTGCTTTAACCTTGATGCAACCAAAAACGCACTGTGCATACAAATCAATCCAGACCGCAAAAGCGTATTTTTCAGTGGCAGAAATGCCAGTGGTGATACAGCTGTTCAATATTTGAATTAAAACCAAGTCAGATATCCTCACCCTCTTTGAAATGCAGAGCCCCAGTAACCTACCTGATAAATAGATCCTTTATTTTGGTCCACTGTGAGCATGATTCGTCTCCAGCAGGCTGCTCGCTAACTTCCCTTGTGTTTGCGGCAACGGCGAGAGGAAAAGCGGGCCCGAGCCCCGCTCTGGACTCAGAGAGTGTGTTTGTGACTGTATAGGAGAGTCAATTGCAAGGAAAGACAGAGTCCCTCTCCTCTCCTCAGCCGCTCCACTCAGCTGCTCTTTCCATGCTGGATTGTGGCAGTAAGCCCCATGTAGAAAATGTAAAAAAAACAAAAAAAAACCATAAAAACAAAAACAAAACCAGGAAGCTCGGCTCTGCTCTGACTCTGCGTCTGCGTCTGCCTCTCCCTCCGACGTTTTTCATCCAGGGTCACATCAAATGTTTCTGACAAGCGTCCATCCGCCAATCCCCCAGAGAGATTAGTGCTCTGACATCACCGATGCTGTGTTGTGCACAGCTCTGCTCTGCTCAGCCTCCGAGCTCTGTAGCTCTGTTACCTAAGAGAAGTCTTAGGTCACAGAGAGTCACATACCATCATTCTTTAAGAGGGGCTTCACGCTGCTGCTGAGCAGGAATAGTTACGGCGTCCTACTGTACACAGACGCGCACACGCCAGTTGCTGTTCGACCTACCTGGGACGAGGGGAAGCTGCTCTCTGGGTTTAGCTAAACTGTGATGGAGACGTAGACGGACAAGCAACTATTTCTACCGCAGGAAAGGACAATTGGATGACAATAATGGTCTCAGCTGTGCACCTGAGCCGCGGTTACTTAAAATTTTCCGACAGCAAATTATTTCTTTATCTTAAAGGGACAGTACGCATCACTGAACGTTTCAGTTTTTGGCTTTAAAAGTCTAAAACCGTGGCGGTAAAAAAACACACAAGTGAATGCTCTTGTGTGTGTGTGTGTGTGTGTGTGTGTGTGTGTGTGTGTGTGTGTGTGTGTGTGTGTGTGCACCTGATCCAGAGGTGTAGACCCGTCCCCTCCTGTCCGGGACAGTCCAACACTTGACTAGACGCTGACACAACAACGCAACAATATGAAAGGCTACAACAATAAATGCGCTTGTGTGCTGGGATAATGTAAATATAGGAAAGTGCTATTTTAATGTCGACACTCACCGGGGAGATTAGACAGCTTAATCCCACAACAACACAAAATCAAATTATATGCCTCTCTCTCCTCATCCCACAAACTCCTGCTTTCCAAAAAAAGCTCCTGCACCCTCTACCTACCTTGATGCCCTCTTCACCCTCCACGGCTATAATTAAACACGGAAAGGAGCACAGCCGGTCTGGGCTCCTAGCTAGCGAGGGTGGGCTTCTCGCCCGCCTGCCAGGAACGCACATTTGGATCATCAAGTTCAACACGCTGGTCCAAGAACACCACGCTCAAAGGAAGAAGCCCGGGTAACTCCAGCAGGCTTCCTCCATCTGCTCTCACCGATCATCTACAAGCCGGCCAATCAACCGGCCCGAACCGGGCAAGCCTAGCGGGGAGCCGACTGTTGTGTCAGGGTTGCGAGTTAAATCCACAACCAGGTCCACGTTCCAAGTTCAAGTCAAGACGCGGTTTTAGAGGGACTCAAGATCAACAGAGGGATGAACCTTCCAGCGCTGAGTTACATCACGAGAACGCAGACGATGCTCTCAGTCACTGAATGGGGACGATGGGAGAGCATGAGGTGAACGATGCTAAAATACAAACAACAAAGTGGTCGGGAAATGTTCCCCAGTCAGGTTTGTGATGTTAAACTTTGACCAGGTTAGTTCAGCGAACTGGGTTGGTAATTTGCTTTACTAACTACAAGAAGAAAAGACAAAACAAAACGTTGGTTTCTCTGTCTTTTTTTGCTTCGTTCTTGATTAAAATAAACCTGCCAATGCAGAGAGTGTTACGTCAATGTCTTTTCAAGCTTCTATGAGGTGAATTTTGATTCAAAGTTCAGTGTTGAGAGATTTTTGATTGGATATTAGACAAATATATGGATTAAGCACACGACAGCTTGGATTTCCTTTGAACTAAATGTGACTGTTTCGACTTGTGTCACATTTTTAAGCGACAATTTCCACCACAAACGCACGGGTGCCATCAAAAATGAATGAGTTGCTCTTTGAGACAGGATGAATCTGTTCAATCTTCCACTCAGCAGCCTCAACACAGGTCAAACAACAGAGGCGGCCATTATTAATATTATAATAGTCCATAACGCAGAAAAGGGAACAAAATTAAGGGGAGGGTTCACAATTTGTCCGTTGGCAGACACTTTGTGCTCAGTCTTGTCCTCAGTCTGGCTCGCAGCCCGCAGTTGCATAAGCAATATCTTGTCAGCGCAGATGACATGCATGCATCAAAACTCTCGATGACTGGCTCAATTGTCTGCTTATACTCTTTCCACGCTAACCCTTCCAGGGCGAGGACGCTTTACTCGACTTCATTCCCGCCATCATTACTTATTTACCTGCTCTCAGGCTCGGTTGGCTAGCGAACGCACGCTGACGTGTTGTAATTGTGATCTAAAAATACCCACCGGCAAAAGAAGCTTGCTAATTTAAGGTTTTATATGACGTTCGTTGATGCTCCAAAACAAAGACTGGTGCTCATGTAATTCACCTAATAACAATAATCCTTACGTATCATGATATTAGACGAGATTTCAGATTTTTTTTTTTTTTTTTACATCTGTTTATAGTACAAGTGTTGTATTTTCCTGGTTTTATCTGATCTCTCCAGACTCTAGCTGCTTTATACTTTGTCAGTTTCTACGTTAAAGATGATTACTTTGTAATTAAAAAAATCACTGTCTTAATATTTTGAAAAAGAACCAACAGTGATCCGTACATCTGTGCCACAATATCAAGATATAAGCTGACAAATATTGTGATGCTTAATTTTGTCCTTATTGCCGGACCGTAGATACCAACCCAGACAGCAGTCGCATTTGGGCCTTGTATGGACCACGTTTGAGCCTCGTTTGGGCCTCGTTTGAGCCTCGTATGGACATCATTCGGGCCACGTTTGGGCAACGATGGGCATTGTTTGGGCCTCATTTGGACATCTTTTGCGCAATGCTTGAGCCTTGTTAGGACCACTTGTGGGCCTCATTTGGGTTTCGTTTGGACCTTGTTTGGGCCACGTGTGGGCCTCATTTGGGTTTTGTTTGGGCCCCGTTTGAGTCTTGTTTGAGCCTCGTTAGGGCCACGCGTGGGCCTCATTTGGGTTTTGTTTGGGCCATGTTTGAGCCTCGTTAGGGCCACGTGTGGGCCTCATTTGGGTTTCGTTTGGGCCTCGTTTGAGCCTTGTTTAGGCCTCATTTAGGTTTCATTTGGGCCATGTTTGAGCCTTGTTTGAGCTTTGTTTAGGCCTCATTTGGGTTTCGTTTGGGCCATGTCTGAGCCTTGTTTGAGCCTCGTTAGGACCACATGTGGGCCTCATTTGGGTTTCATTTGGGCCTAATTTTGGCATCATTTTGGCCTCATTGGACCACATTTAGGCCACATTTGGCACTTCCGGCTCTAATGTCTGATGCCAAACATTAACCGTTATATGGGAAGACACACGGCGTTATTGAAATCTGCACAAGAATTTGCAGGCTTTTAATTTACTTCAAGTTAAAACCGACAGAAACAGATTTTTATTCTAATCTTGGAAAAAAAACAGAAAATAAGTGGCGAAAAGGATCCATAAAACATTGTTTTTTGGAGGGAAGGCTGTTTGAGTCTGATATCCAGCTGTAAACAGAGAGCACGGGCTGACCTTATCTTTAATAAGATGAGTATATGTTTGTAACTATTTGTAGTAGAGTGAAACGCTTAAACATAAAGTATCGTAGTATAAGTGTAAAGTAGTAGTAGTAGTGGCGTTAAAACTCAATTAAGGGTCTCAATATGTGTATTTGAGTGAGTAGACATGTTTTTTAAAGACTTGCTCATTCATTTCTTATGGTTTTATGCATTTATATTTCTTCCTTTTACTTTTACAAGTGGGTTTTTGAAACCATGTTGTATCGAGTGCTTTGAACGCTGGTGATGCAACAGGGCAAACTGGTGGGAAAATGAGGAGATTGAGAGATTTACTCACCACATTTTTATTTTCTTGGGAACTTTGTTCCTGCAAGTCAAAGAACAGAGAAATCAATCAACAACAACAGAGAGACATTGTGTGCATTGACAAACCACATCCTCTGACTGTGTGTCGTGAAATTCCTCAACGCGTAATAAATTCACGTGTCGAAACTCAATGTACGACAGAACAATATTGCATCCTGTCCTTCCCTCTCGTACATAATCCCCTGCTTATCTGCGGGATCCTGGTAACCTGCTGGAATTCTGTACGGTGGAACCCGTGTCGCGCGTCGTCCCCGATACCCTCACGTACTGACACCTCGCATACCCCTACACATTCTGCTGAAACCATGACAACTCATTCGCTTGCCACGTAGGCGAACAAACACACACACACACACACACACAAAAAAGAAAAAAGGGGGGGGGGGGGAAAAAAGGGCACGACAAGCGATGAGTTATAATGACAACCAACCGGCCTCACTGCATTCAGGCTGCAGGGGAACTAGACCGCCATCCTACCACGCATCGGCCTTGTCCACTGTAGGCTACACAAAACTCATGTGACACGTCCACAAATTGCACAAACATTGGAGAATATTGATTTCTATAAAAGGGTCATCCCTGATTTTAACCAGGGTGAGCACATAGCATCATATTTCATCTCTCTCCCGGCGCAGGAAGGGACTTCTTTTCTCTCTCTCTCTCCCCCTCCCTTCTTCCCTGCACAGCCTCACCTGAATGCTAATGAGAAGACTCTGATGCCTCACATAGACCACTGACCCACCAGCACTCTGGGCACCATGAGCTCACTCACAACTTCACCCCCCAACCCCAACACCACCACCACCACTCTCCCAATGCCAAAAGGACAAATGGTGAAAATAAATGACACGCGAGGATGATGCGGCGGGCATTTCTGAACGCCAGATTTCATTACATGTGGGTGAAACGACCTGGTTTTTTTTTGGGGGGGGGGGGGGGGTTTAGTGTTAAAATGAGAACGTTCAGATGGAGGATCAAACCCAACTTGATGGAACTGAAATAAAATAAATAAATAAAAAAAAGATCCGAACTAGGTTGAATGACGTGATTAAAGTGGAGAGCAGATGCAGCTTTTCTAGCCAGGTAGCAGGACTCAACTGTAGCTGGCGTGTAACATTCTGTCCACCTGTGCAGCACACGAGAGGAGCTGGACCAGGCCCCGCGGACGCCGTGAACCCATCACTCGTGTCACTGATGCTGCGCAACGACCACCAGAACCTAGACGACACCAAACATCCCAATACGGATCTCTTTTTTTTTTTTAAATGAACATTTTTTAATTATTATTATTTATGAAATAGAAATTTGATGCCGAATGTGAACCGCGTTTCATCCTGAGGTCGCCTGCTTTTATTCCTAAAAGGGAGAATCGGCGAGGTGATTTCCTAAAGCGAACCGGAGGACCGTGACAGCTCGGGATCTTACCGACGGTAACAGCGGCTCCATTTGAGCCCCCTGATCGGTGATGTCCATCTTTCTCCTCTCCTTGGTTTCACAATAGGCGACGCGAGGCTGCTCCCTGACGATGATGGTGGTGGCTTCTTCTTCTTCTTTTTTTTTTTTAAATATTTTTTTCCTTTTAAATATTATTTTTTTTCCTTCCCCCCCCCTCACGTTCACCGGCCGGGGTTTCTGAAATGGAGGTGGCAAAGCATTCCCGTCCTGCCCTACATAATTTACGCATGAAGGAGGGAGTGCTTCCCATTACACGCTACACCCAGGACGCTGTTGGGGGGGGGGGGGGGTGGAAGAGTGGAAGGGGGGGTGCTTTACTTCTCACTGGAGATATTCCATTTACCTCTACCAATCACTGCATTACAAACAACGCACGTTAAAGGTTGTTTCCTCATTAGCGAAATGACGCAATAATTACGCAATCCTAATGCTTTTTTTTTTTAAAGAAAAATAAAGCTGTTTATTAAAAACTGTCACGTCACCCACAGAGGTCGGAAGACCACCTCACACCGAGGCTCCTTCCCCCTGTAGGCGACACCAGCTGTTGAACTGCCGCACTTTTCTTTGTTTTCCTATCAGGACACACACACACACACACACACACACACACGAGGATGACATCCTCGAGCTGTTCACCGCTGTTTAGCGCATCTGTCGTGAGATATCGGCGTCTATTCCGCACACACAACCGCCGCAGAATGCGCAGGTCATCTGTCCCGCAGCACGCGAGCAGCAGCAGCAGTCGAGGCTTAAGACACTAGCGCCCCCCTCCGGACAACCACGAGAAACGTCCCCGATTGGCACCGAGTTGCTGAAAACTGCAGGCAGGAATATGAAGGTTTCTGTTGGGCAAGCTTGAGTGGACTTGGTTTTATTGAGAAATCTGGACGTACAATGAAGCTAAATTATGCAAAATAAGACTAATAATAATGGTTCTATACCGTTTTTAATTCACATTCTTTAAGGGTGGCGGATATATTAGAAATATTGAGTGATAATCAAGTTGTTTTTAAAGGAATACGCCGTTAGTTTGGTTTACTGCAAATTTAGTTTGAAAATTAATGATTTGGAGCCTTATAGATACATTTTATTGATTCAAATTGGTCACAATATTCACAATTTATAGGAAGATAACCAGGGGCTGTGTATTTATCCGGCTGCGTGTCTACCACGCAGGTTACCTGACATAAAAATAGAAATGAAGTGGTTATAATTCTCCTAAAATGTCAGGTCTCTTACGTGTCACCTACTTGGAAGGGGGCGCGGATGGTGGGGGCCACCCACGCAGCATCAGTACCCGGGTGGAGGAGAGCAGGACGCGGTTGATCCGGATCCAGATCCGCCCCAGCTGAGCGTCACGGCGCCGACGTAGACAAGATGGCGGAGAGTTCGGGACGAAAGTGAGAAAGGAAACAAAAACACCCGCGAGCTATCTTTGCCCGCAGATACCGGAGGACCCCGGAGGCGAGTTAGTGCGGACGTCGAAGCGAGGCGGTGGGTTAACGGGAGGCTGACATTCGCGGTATGAGGAGGAACCGCGCTCCGGAGGCTGCTGCTAGCAGACACAGCGTCTGCTCGGTCTTCTGCTCGTGAGCGAGCTAACCATGATAGCTAGCTGACAACACCGCTAGCCAGAGAATACGCTCTCACGGAGTGACGGGGAAGGCTTCTTTTTTTCTTTTCTTTTTTTTTTTAATATATAAACGCATTGCTGTATCTTCTCCATGAACTAAAAAAAAAAAAAAAATTGCTGCCGCAGCCGCAGCACAACACCCAAGAATGGGACATCGGCTATAAGACAGCTTTGCCAAATGGTTTGCAAGCTAACATTGCGGATTTCTTGTTTGCAGCGTTAGCATTAGCACAGTTAGCTTGCTCAGCTTTTTTTTTGGGGTGACCTGAAGGGTCCTCCGACACAGTGTGTAAGGAAAGAACCATCTACTTTTTTTCCCCTTTTTTTAAGTACCCGCGACAGCGAGTGGTCCTCCAGCAGGACCTAGTTGTCCAGGTGCTCTGGGCTGGACACTTCGTATTAACGGAACCAGCACTAGCGGGACTGTAAACATTAGCCAACAGGACCTGAACCCTGCGTTCAAATCTAGACAGAAGCATCATGGCCCATTCTCCCGTTCAGGGTAACCTGCCGGGGATACAGGTGAGCTCAACATCCCTCACAATTGTTCAGATCCCGGCTAGAACAGAGCGTTCACTCCCCGGCTCCCTGCTGCGGGGTTCAACCCAGTCAGGTTAGCCGTGTTAGCACCCCAAGCTACGAGGAGCGACGCAAACCCCAGTCCGTAACGAGCTGTGTCTGGCAAGAGGCGTTTAACAAAGTCTTGGCTTTGCAATTCAAATCTTTACGATGTTGTCACCTTTGTGGTGCTACTGGAAGCTCGCTGGCGCATGAAGAGTGAGGGTTAGCCTCCCTTCAGCCTGTGCTAAGTTGTTATCACCCCTCACAGTTCTGCTGTATACTTTATTGTAGTGCCCGTCATGTGTGGTTCGATTGTGTTTTGTAGGTGGTTAGTGGAGATGATGGTTAGACAGCAGGTAAACAAGACATCGAGACTAGCAGTGGCTCTTAGCTACCCGCTGTGATGACATCCCATCAGATGCTACCTGGAGCTCAATGGGATGTTTTTGTCTGTTCTGAAGATGCTAGTTGCTAAATACATTAGCCCACAGTGGGATGCACTGGCCTGGGACCAGATCAAACTGAATGATTTTCTAGTTAAAATATATTTCTATCTGTGCTGTCGACACATTTCGAGTTGATTGTACGTTGGAAAGGTAGCGGAAAGTAGAAAGGTAACCACTATCCGCCGGCTGGAACATTAGGAACGTTTTTATCCCAAAACATTCCCAAAAGGCCGTAAATCATTTGCTTTCACATTGTTGCATTATTATAGACGACAGATGGTGAGACTTGGGGAACGCCGCTGTCAGACCGACACCGATATATTAAGAGATGATCAGTATTTGTCGATATTCTCGGGGAGAAGGTGTGACTTGGCTCTCATCATCGACATGCCACATAAAGGTGAAATACGAAGAAGTATAATTACAGGCCTAAAATGTGAATTTCTGGGTTTGACTGTTGCAGCGTGAACACAGACGGAACAAAGCCCCCGCAGGGAAACTAGTTCTCCAGGGAGCTCCTATAAATACGTTTGGTCCAAAAAGTGCCTAGTAACTGCAGGTGCCAAATAAAAAGACACACAGGAGGCGTAGAGCAGGACGGTTACCGCCATTATCCCTTTAACCAGCGGTGAGAGGAACACGTTTGGAATGAACAAAGATATTGGGGTCTCTTGACCAGCACGGAACAAAAAGATGGTTTGTACGCTGTAGTGCATCAGGACTAGCATCCAACACAGCTTCCTGCTTCTTCTTGTAGCCCGCCCCCCCCCCCCCCCCCCCCCATGCTCAAAGTCTGCCAAACGCAGCCTCAAGAAATCAATCACAGGAACGAGAACTCTCCTGCTGTCCTGCTCCACTGCCAAACACGTGCATCCTCAGAATCCCTAGAGAAAGTTTAAAATTTGGGGACGTCCAATGAAATGTCTCCAGTTCAGGGTTATCGTTTCTGTGTTGGACGTGTCTTCTAATCTGTGCTATCCAATTCTTACACTCTTTCCCTCTCATCCTCCTCTGCCTCTTTCTTTCTGTGTATACAAACTCAAGATGTTGCAAGGTGTGAGTTCAAGTATCCTGTAGGAATGCCACCCTACTTGCTGTTTCCTGTTTACTCCCCGACATTCAGTTCTTTTCAAACATTCCGTTTTTTTTCCTTTTCTTTTTTTGAATCCCCCTCTCCCTTCCTCCCCCTGCTCCCCCCCCCCCCTTACCAATTCTTGCCAGAATGCCAAAGTGGACCCGGAGGAGCTGTTCACCAAGCTGGAGCGCATTGGCAAGGGCTCGTTCGGCGAGGTCTTCAAAGGCATCGACAATCGCACCCAGAAAGTAGTGGCCATCAAGATCATCGACCTGGAGGAAGCGGAGGACGAGATCGAAGACATTCAGCAGGAAATCACAGTGCTGAGCCAGTGCGACAGCCCCTTTGTCACCAAGTACTACGGCTCGTACCTGAAGGTGACGCATAGAGGTTATTTTATTACCTTGAAATCAAATAACATTATAGGATTAATCCCAGATTAAATGTGTAGCACTAAATGTGAAGGATTAAAGCGGCATTTAGTGAATGAGTTGTGAGTATTGATCCACCAATGCACCTGGGTGACCCTTTCCCTCTCCCCGCTCTGCCAGGACACCAAGTTATGGATTATCATGGAGTATTTAGGCGGAGGCTCAGCGTTAGATCTGGTGAGTAATCGTCCCTCCCGTCACCGAAAAGGCGCAGGATTTCTGAGCCCCGTGCTTTTATTTTGAAGGAACTGAATCTCCCAGGATGCAGTGCAGGTCTGGGAGCAGCATAGTGTTTGTCAACATGACGCAAGACAACACTCAATACATTCAATTTGGGTTTTCTGACTTGAACATTCATTAAAAAGTGGAATTAAGGATGTTGTGGAGAAGAAATTTTAACCCATTAAAACTAATTACATCCATTAAAAAAAAAAAAAAAAAAGTATCCATTCAAGACAAAAAGATTCTCCTTTGCCTTGCTTGTCTTTAACCTTTTTGACCTTGAACGCGACACGAGCCAGTCCCTCCACCCCGAGGCTCTACGAACACCCACAGCTCACAACTTTTTTCTTTCTTTTTTTTCTTGTTTTGTTTCTTCCTACCAAAGATGGAGCCCGGTGCTCTGGATGAGACCCAAATCGCCACAATCCTGAGAGAGATCCTCAAGGGGCTGGAGTACCTGCACTCTGAGAAGAAGATCCACAGGGATATCAAAGGTAGCGGGGGGGGGACAGAGACAGAGACAGAGAGAGAGACAGAGGGAGAGAGAGAGAGACGCTCTCTTTACATAAAATCAAATTTAGAGACGCAACAGTTTCCTGTTAGGAAGCACCGTCGTTGCATCTTTCTGAGATTTTAGCGGCTGTGACAGAAGCGGTACGACTCTTGACTCAGTTTGTGTGTGTGTGTGTGTGTGCGTGTGTGTGTGTGCGTGTGTGTCCCCTCTGTCCCTCCACAGCTGCCAATGTGCTGCTGTCAGAGCAAGGGGAGGTAAAGCTGGCAGACTTCGGTGTGGCGGGTCAGCTCACCGACACCCAGATCAAGCGCAACACCTTCGTCGGCACGCCTTTCTGGATGGCCCCCGAGGTCATCAAGCAGTCGGCGTACGACTCAAAGGTGAGGTATTGACACCGTGCACTCAGGCGGTCTCATGGGAAGCGCTAGATGACCCATCATATCGCTGTCCCTGTGTGTGTGTGTGTGTGTGTGTGTGTGTTTTCCAGGCTGACATCTGGTCTCTGGGCATCACGGCTATCGAGCTAGCCAAAGGCGAGCCCCCCCATTCAGAACTCCATCCCATGAAGGTTTTATTTCTTATCCCAAAGAACAACCCGCCAACACTGGAGGGCAACTACAGCAAACCGCTGAAGGAGTTTATTGAGGCCTGTCTCAACAAAGAGCCCAGTTTTGTAAGTAGATTCAGTCCTGGCTAGCAGAGCCCAGAGCACTCCCTCTGGCTCTCCTCACGCGCTCTCCTCCTCATCTCCACAGAGGCCAACTGCCAAAGAACTGTTAAAGCATAAGCTGATTGTTCGCCATGCGAAAAAGACGTCCTACCTGACGGAGCTGGTGGACAAGTACAAGAGGTGGAAGGCAGAGCAGTCCAGAACCACAGAGTCCAGTTCTGATGAGTCCGACTCGTAAGCCTGGAGCTCTTCTTTTCTTGTTACTTCATAAGCCTGTTACACCCGCAGCTCTTGTCACTGCAGCTTTCTTACAGTCGGAGAAAACAATTCAAATAGGCCTGAACAGCTTTGGAAAAAAGAAAAAAGTCGTGTTATTAAGCCTCTTGATGATGTCACCAGAGAGCATGATGGACAGGCGTCGGGCGGGAACGACTTTGGCAGCGACGACTGGATCTTCACCATCCGAGAGAAAGACCCCAAGAAGCTGCAGAATGGGGAGGGGCAGTCGGGGGGGACAGAGCAGGTGAGACAGGAGCGGAGTGAAGTTGAGCTAAGACGCGAAGACGAGACATTCTTGAATTAAAAAAAAAATGTGTGTTTTTCCGCGGTGCAGACAAAGGACATTCCAAAGAGGCCTTATTCACAGAGCCTGGCCACTGTCATCTCTCCTGCGTTAGCTGAGGTAAGGAGCTCCTGCACTCTGGAGGAACTGCTCCCGGTGTGAATGCACCCTGAATCTTCAGCTCCCCCCCCTTGTGCGTCTCCCAGCTTAAGGCCAGACAGGAGCAGGTGAACGGGAACCCCATGGTCCTGGACGAGCTGAGGGAAGCCATCCTGCTGGCGGAGGAGTCCTACCCCGGCATCTCCGATTCCCTCGTGGCTCAGATGGTCCACCGGCTTCAGAGGTACCGTCTCCTCTCACGCCAGTGACTGTCTTGTCGTCTTGTGTCCCACCTGTTGAGCTCTCATGTCTCTTCTGTGTGACAGTTTCTCCACAAGCAGGACGTCCTCCTCCCCCTAGGGATCAGCTCTCTGAACCAACCGTGCTCTCCAGGACCCCACCCCCCACCCCTCTCAGCCAGCCGCTGCTCCATGACACCACGTACCGACGACTGAACTCTCGCTGAGAATAACAGGAATACCTGTTAGAAGAGAGGTGTGGGTGGGTGGGGGTCTGCTGTTGACCCCAGAGTGATGCAGCGGCCGGGTCCCACTCTGGGTTTTTCACGGCTCACACCAGAGTCGCTACATTGAATATGCTCACCAAGGAGCTGAAAATGCCCCCCCCCCCAAAACGAGACTTAAATCCCCAAATCAATGCAGGCGTCAGATCCCCCAGAACCTCTGAAAGCATGTTTGATGAACCTGCAGGGATCCTCTTTGTGTGCAAGCTGCGTGTGTGTGTGTGTGTGTGTGTGCGTGCTTCAATACACAACGCGTGTATGCGCGCACGTGTGCCAGTGTGTTTGCGTGTGCTTTCACGTTTGTCCCTTGTTTAGGCAAATTGCAGCATTCTTGAAACCTCAGGTAAAGTGCTTTAAGTGGACTTTGTCCTCCAAGACAGTTTGGGGGCGGGGCCAGGGGGCGGGGCTGATATGCTGTACATGATTACAAGTTGCGAAAAATGAATCACTGTGTACAAAATGGTCATGCGCATTTTGTAGATACTGATAAAAGTTTCAAAGTAGATATTTAAAGATTTCAAAAGTTGCTTCATGAGAGAGAGAGAGAGAGAGAGAGAACAGAAAATGCCTTGTCTTTTTAGAGAAACACACATCGATGCTCCGGCGTTTCATCACACCTTTTCCTTTGCTGTCAGTTCATCAGTGTTTCCCCTCTCACGCCGGGATCAGAACGCACAAAGGAGCGCGCGCCTCTACGTTTAGTCGTGGGGGGGGAACGGAAGAGGAGGGACGCTGCTGGAGAAACACAGTTGGCTTAATGTGAAGGTTTTCTTCTCTCAATTTTTAGCAATATGAATTTGAATGAACTCCTGAAAAACGCTTGAAAAGACACTCGCTAGGTTATTACTCCCTCGGCGGCCGCACGCCACGTATTTATGACAGTTTCAGGACCCTGGTAGGGTGGACGAGCCTCTGAGGAAGCGCAGTCTGATCCCGGCTCAAGGGGCCGAGTTCCAATCCTGTATTTCAATCACCCGTTGAGCAACCCTACTCTGAAAGTAAGCTCACTTTGTTTAGAGGCAGACGCTTTTCCTCGCGCCTTTATCGATGTTTAGGCTATTTAAGTTGGCGGGACAAGAACGGAAGTAGACGGGCGTCAGCGGGAACCTGTAGTTTACAGTACAAGTTCAGAGGACTGAATGCTGATATCATGAAGTATTATTTTTTATTTTTTGCTTGTAATTTATCCATAGCGTTACCTAGAAGGACCACCGGAGGCAATCACGTTGTGGCCAAACTAACCGCTAGATCAGGACGAGCCGCAAACACAGACTAGCGCCGCTCCTTGGGTTTTTTTTTTTTTTTTTATTTTTTTATTTGCTCATCTCACTTCCACACCACGCTAGAAGTGCCATGTCCTCTTATATGCTCTCACCAGATGTTTTGTAGTCTGATTTGCACCTTTTTTTTTTTTAATTTCAGATAATTTTGCACTTTTTGAAAGTGTATCGAGTATTTAACAAAATCTGCAAGAGGAAAAAAAACAAAAACAAACTCCCAACAAACCACACACACAAAAGTTGCTAATAGCCATGTTTTACTATATGTTTACTTAAGAGTTCCAGAATTTACTACTGTGCTAATGCAGCAATAATGTTGAGGAGTTACATCAAGACGCACTTATCAACACAGGGATCGAAAGAAATTATTTTTATAACTGCAGAGTTAAGTATGGAATTATGGAATGCTTTATGGATATTGACACCTGCCTCTGGCAAAAAAAAAACAACAACAAACAAACAAAGCAAACAAACAGAAATCTATAGAAAAACATATGCTACGGAAATAACTACAAAATGTGTACATTTGGTCTTTATCATAGCTGAACAGTTTATAGTACTGTATATAATCTTTGCTTGTGTCATTTGAGAATTCCCAAGTTCAATGTAAGCTTTCAAAGTGACATGAGAAATAAAGATCTAATGCTAACGGAGGGTTTCGTCCTGCGTGCTTCATTTTGGAGATGATCTGCCGCGCGGGCCACTTTTTTTTTTTTTTTAAATGAATAATTAAAACGTTAAGGATGAAAGCGAAGGGATTTTGTGAATAAACGTAACGTGACAGGGAGCTCGCTGCTCATGCCTCCGTCGGCCCGCCCGCGTTTGGTTCGTGAAACTTGACACTTTGAAGGGGAGAGTTGATTTTATTTGCTTAACTTGCAAAGACATTTTCATTAAAAAAAAAGAAGAGTGGTTTAACTCAAACAAAAGAAATTGAAATCCTAAATTTTTTCCCCCTCAAAAACTGCATTGATCCACACAGAGGCGGTAGTAGTGCAAGAGAGCAGGAGCTGTCGGCCAGCGTCAGTTCCTCCAGGTGAAGCTGTAGCTGTTCATGGTGAGGTGGGTCAGAGCGCTCTTACCCAGGCTGGGGGGCTGCTGCAGCTGCTGGATGGAGGCGGGCTGAAGACCACAACCAGACAAGTCCACGGACCCGACCGCGCTGGCCTGCAGACACAAAGTGGGTCAGTGGTCTACTTGGAAGAGTCACGTCTTCACTGCCGCACAAACACAGTCCAGTACGCGTTTATCAGTGGAATAAAGGAGTCGGACGTGCACAGACTTCTTGTCTCACCTGTTGCTCCGTGGTGGGAACGTTCATGACGGCTGTGGGTGTGTGTGTGTACAGAGCAGCTGAGAAGTTTCCCTTCTGTGCAGGCCGGAGGAGGGTTGTGATGGCGTGGAGAGAGGAGGGGAGGATAGGTCCTAGAAGATGGATACAAGTAATTAACAGCAAACAAACAGCGCCGCAAACGAGGCCAACGAGCTGATGTTAGGTCACAGAAACGCAAACTAGACCGTGTCAAAGGCCGTGGCCCGGCAGACCACGGCACCGAATGCGTGGTGGAGAGACGTCACGCAACATCAGTTTCTAATTTGATGACAGAATGTGGGTCACGTGACAGAGAGCAAGTCACCGCCACCTCAAACCATCTGAAAAGATCCGTTTAGCCACATTTTTGGGCGGAAGACGGCATTTAACCCCGAGCAAACGGCGTGTGCCGAACCTCAGGGTGACAGCAGAACCCCTCCAGTCGGACTGGACGGTGCAGCCATGTACCTGTGACCTCCAGACTGCTGATGTCCTGGTAGGAGGAGCCCACCTGGCTCTTCACGTTTACACTCCGCGCCTGAAGAAGCAGAAAAAGCACCAGATCAAGTCTTTTTCCAAACTTCACACGTTTGACGAGACTCCTGACCTGGAGCCTCTACAGGCCGCATGGTGGTTACAAGATGGAACAAAGGTTTGATTTAAACTGAAACTAAACAGCTAGTAATTAAATAAAAAATTAAACGTGTTTGTTTTTTAGTGTGTGTGTTTATACCTTCAGTGTGTGCATGGCAGCACCCCTGAAAGCGACGGGAGCCAGTAACGTAGGTGGCAGCCCTGCCTGGGAGCCTGCTGCCGCCACCGCACTCTTGCAGTTGATGAGGAAGTTGATGAGGGTGAACGTGTGCGAGCCCTCCACACACACCACAGACTCGGGTTTGTGGTCCAGAGACGTCGTGTGACCCTCCTTACGACTGGACAGACGGTTAAGAACATTTGACCAGCGGTCTTGGGCGAAAGGTGAAGCGAGAGAGAGGAAACGCGCTGGTCATCACGGTGAGGAGGATACAGTTTTAGGACGATGCTGTCGGGCTTCTTGATCTTATCCTGGACCCCCATCTCCTTCAGCCAGGAGAAGCTGCCGTCTTCGTCATCGTCAGTCTCGTCCTCAGCGCCCTCCTCGTCCTCCGTCAGCTCTGAGGCGCTGCAACGGCAGCATCACAATAATGACAGCAACGGCTTTGACGCGCAGGTTTGAGGGAGCATACTGGGGCTTTTCAGCATTTGGTCCTTATAAATGCAGGTTGTCAGTGTGTGACTCTTTTTGTACCTGTTGACCTTTTCTGTATATTAATTTGACAAACGTGCAAACAAACCGACACCAACATGGTCACAGTGACACGGCGAGCGTCGCATACATGTAACTGATGATTCAGCAGAAACTGTGTTTGAGTGATTGTTGGTGGGAACGATGCAGACAGAAAAAAGAAAGAGCCTTACTGCTTCTCCGTTCCTTCCTCCTCCTTGTTCAGCGTCAGGTTGCGTTGCTCCCTGCTCTTCCTACTCTCCTCCACTAGAGGGAGACTGAACTCTATCCCTGTTCAAGGCAACACAAGGCCAAAGAGTGACACGCTGACCTACGCGCCCTGAGAGAGCTTCACCCCAGCGGTGTCACCACTTCTCAGCCGGGCAGAACCACCGTGATGAATCAGATTATAGAGAACGGAGTCATCAGTGACGCTGTTGGATCCAAATTTGTTTCACGATTTAGCAATTTTAGATATTTTGCACAAAAACAACAACACTAAATCCCACCCATTCCACCCCACAACAAGAAGTAGTAGGCGAGACTCACCGTCGGCCTTCATCGCCTCTCTGAGGCCTCTGGTTGTGGGAGACATCAGGGCGGTGATGCTTCCGGAGCCCCCGAGACCTGCAGCCCTGAACAGTGCTGTGAACTGACACGAGGGAGGGGGGAGGAGTGGGTGACGGTCAGCCAGTGCTGTTGACCATTGACTCTTCGTTGGGGCTTACGTGTCGTTTAGCAGGAGCCACACTACCTGGTAGGAGCAGACGTAGAAGTACGGACACTGCTGGCTCTTGAGGAGACTGTAGAGGGACGACAGACTGACTGACCTGAAGGAAACACAGAATTCAAACGAGAGGAGACAGGAAGGATGTTAATGAAACCTGCCTTTTCCAAACACAACCAATCTACGTGCTCCACTCTTCTGCCAGCGTCCCACACAAGTCAATGTGCTCGTTTCATGACTTGACTCCTAAGTGACCAGTGGACGGTCTGTCCCGTTCGGTCATCAGCCCATGACCCAAACTACTACCAGCTCCAGCCTCACCATTCACTCATGAGGCTCTGCTGCAGGGCTGGATCTTGTGCCCAGGGGGCGCTCTTCCCTCTAAAACTCCTCTCAGCATTGATCCTGGGGAACAGAGAGATCCAGGACAGGGAGGGGTGCTGCCAGTAGATCAGACTCTGCTGGAAGGCACAGCGAAGCTCGGAGCAGGACCTGGGATCCTGGAGGGGGGAGCATTCAGACACTTCAGAAAGTCTCTTCATAAAGCCGCGCCACGTCATACGTAAGCTGGAACACACCGACGCGGAGAAAGTTAGCATATCAGCTTTTGACGCGATGCCTGAACGAGGTCAGAGGTTCCCACCAGCTGCAGATATCTGAACCACTCAATCAGAACTGCAGTCAGGGACATTAAACATCAGCAGCAGCTAAACTGTGCGTAAACTACGTGTCCACGGTTTAGTTTGTTGGTTAGCTTCGTGTTTCTCATGACTAAATAAAGAGGTGTTTATTTTTGATGATAATCCCGCTAAATTTAAAAAAACAAACAATCTCAACCTTCGTTGGTCACAGAGCTTCTTTTCAGCAATAGTCCAAAAATCGGGATTATCTGAACTCCAGCAGGGTGGATGTGCAGCAACGCCCTCCCCTTTCTCCAGGTGTGAACGGGACCTGCACGACTCTACCTGTATACTTTGTGGCAGGGAGCTGAACTGAGCTCTGCAGTGCTGGCTGAGTCCCAAAGCTTCCTCCCGAGCTTTGGGCTTCTCTGCCCACGACAGCGAAAGCGGGGATGTGAAGAGGAGGCGAGTCTTCAGACTCCAGTCTGCCGGGTACTCGGTGCAGACGGGAGGAGCGATGGAGAGGGGAGCGATAGCTTGGGGGCTCTGGGATGAAAGAGAGGAGAGGAAAATGCGTGAGAAGAAAAATGTAATCAGAAATGGATATTTTAGCTAATAGTTAAGACAGTACCTTCAGCAGAGTAGTTTTAACGTCTTCCTCTCTTTCTCCAGGCAGGAAGTCGTCTTCCGAGAGCGAGAGGCACTTCTGCACCAGACGACAAACATATATTTTCTGACGATTTTAGTCACATGAATTACAGCTGTAATGAGCTCCTCCACCGGCTAAAAATGCAGGATCAACAAGTACACAAGCCAGAGCAGGGATCCAGTACCATATTTGCCCCCAAAACAGAACCCTACTACTTCCCAGTTAGAAGTCACCTGTGGTTAATATCAACCAGGAGAGTAATTCTTCTTCACTGCTCAAAAAAACAGTAGACTAGACCTACAAAGGATGTTGTTTTAGAACTGTGAAGAAACTTGAACTGCGCTTTGTAACATTTGTTGAAATGACAAAACGTTTCTGAAGTGTAAAATCCCACCAATCAAATGTAGATGTGTCCAGTATCAAAGTTGCAGTTCAGAAATACAAATAATACACAGGCGTGTACACAAATATGTACACATATATACACACACATATGTATTTATATATATGACCATAATATTACAAGTAGTAGGAGTATTAATGGATACACAAGCGTTCAGGTATTAATATTTGCATCTAGAATTAATCTTGAGAACATTCTAGCAACAACTCTCAGTCAAATGACGTCTATTCTCATTTAATTGTGCTATTAAAACACTTAGAAGTAAAAGAACATTTGTATCCAACAAAGGCGTAACTACCTGTCGACATAATAGCATGACGAGCATTTTAAAAATGGTGGTAAAAAAGTGTTCTTAGGTGTATAGTATCCTCTAGTTGTGTAGCTTGGAAAATAAAGAGAGTATCATCCGGGTATTTTGTGTTTGATGTGACCGACCTTAGAGGCGATATTTCGGGGTTGCTGTCTCTCTGTCTCCGTTAACCTTCCGCCCAGGGTCGGTTCTCCGTCCTTTTCTCTCGCGTCCCACAGCTTGTATCCTTCCGCCTCCACTGCATTCCCGTCGTCGTTATAAATTAGCAATTTCTTCCTCGGGCTGAATGTGTTCTCAATGTTTGCGAATGGGTTCCTCCGTTTTAACCCGCCCCCGGAGCGGTTCTGGGTGAAAAGCGGTCCAGGGGAGAAAGGACGAACACCTGCCGGAGACGAGTTGCCTTGTCCGGGGCTTTCAGAGCCGTCTACGCTGGATGAGACTCCGGCTTCACTCCGGGCTCTTTTCCTCCTCATTCGCATAATTTCAGCTGGCCGCTTGAAGCTGGGTGAGTAGCCTGACTGTTCGGACATCCTGAAGACCAACAGTCGATCAAAAATATTATAAACTCAACGATAAACCCTTGGTAGCGGATTCACCGATGTTTTAGCCTTTCCGCTTTACACTCAATACAAATTTGGCGCTTAACGTGATGGCGTCAGCTCTTCCTCCACTGCGGCGTAAACGGCATCTGGTGTCACATTACCGCCACCTTGCGGAGGTCACTCCAAATTACTAGAACCTGAACGGCACAGAGCCGTTGCACACGAGGGTTTTCTGTACCGTCCTCATCCGGGTCTTTTTGCTCAACCCTCGCTTATCACTTTTCTACGTTATTTTGTCATGAATTTTGAATTTACACGCTTGAATTTTACAAATTAATTCCTCTTTCTTACAGATTTTCTTCACTTGAATAGGGATTGCTTGCAATGTGAACAATAAATAAATGGTATTGTTAAGTATTTTGTTATTTATTCAACGCTTTTATCATTTTATTTTTGTCAAGGGGGCCAGTGAGACTCTGGGGGCTCCTGCTCATTCCTGCTATATATATATATATATATATATATATATATATATATATATATATATATATATATATATATATATATATATATATATGTGTGTATGTATGTATGTATATATATGTATATATATGTATATATATATATATGTATGTATGTATGTATGTATATATATGTATGTATATATATGTATACATATTTTTTTTGTTGTTGTTGTTGGCCACCAAATTGCAATAATTTGTTTGCCAATGTAAGAAACTATCATTAATAAGCGTATATATATTATACCTACAAATTTATATTACATATGAACAAATTCATCAAAAAAACAGACAATACAATTTTTTTTAAAGGTCCAGTATTTTCGAGAAATAATGTTAAATTAATTAATTAATTCAATCTAAAGTCAATTAAAAACAGGTGAATTTGCATTTTATATCAAATAGTATGCACCTATACATACGTATATATATATTTTATTTATATATATATATATATATATATATATATAAATATATATAAATATCTATATATATATATAATCTACACCCTCAAGGATTTAGTCACTTTTCGATGGATGACATTCCATTTTTATTGTGCACAACAATAAAAACGAACTATTTTCTAAACCTCCACAGTCCTAGAGGCACATATCTGCGCTGCAGTCGTATGATCTGACCTAAATATACTTTTATTTAATGTATTTATTCATCAAAAGCAGGGGCTGTGGATATGAATAGATACTTTAAAATGTGAATGTGCCAGATTACAGCCGTAGTCCGTTGTTAATCCGTAGCCCAAGAGCTGGTCGGTGTTTTATATTACACACCAGATGTGACAGAATTCCTTGGAGCAATTGTTGGAGCGTTAAAAGCGCTTCTGGAGTCCATCGTGTCATTTACCAAGCAGGAAAATGTACAACAACAACAACAACAACAACAACAAAAAAGGCCCATTCAGCCGACACGCCCACCTCGGATCACCTCTCGGTTTGGATACACACTCCTTTGTTTTATTGACACGTGGCATTTCCTTGATTAGTGATGAAACAGCAGTATTAGACACACATCTAGTAAAAAAAAAACAAAAAAAACAAAATCCTGAAATTCAAAAGTATCAAAAAAAACTCTTTCCACTTCAGAAGAAGGGGGTGCGTCGTGCGGTTCAAACAGTGTGTGGGTTTATTTACATTCGTAGCCGATAATCTCTGGAGACATGATTGTTGGTGATCATTACAGTCACTTTTCATCGCTTATTGTGGAAAAGCTGTCCTTGCACTGAACTGCTTCCGTCTCTTTGTAGCAGCCTGTGTGTGAACTGGCAGGGCGAGTGAGGTGCGTGGTCAATGATTTCCTTGCTCGTCCGCTGAGGTTCACCGTTTTTTGTTTTTTTTTCTCGAGTGAACGGGATGCTTGGGGAACGCCGTCCGCGACGAGCCGAAACACTCACAGATGCGTCCAGCTGCTAAACAACTCTAAATCTGACCTTCGGGCTCCAGGATTTTAACACAAGACAGTGTAATACCTCCCCCCCCCCCCCCAAATAAACCGCCGCCGTGCAAGCGCTGCCGTCTGAGGTTGGTTAGCAGCAACATCAATCAGCTGAAACATGAAAACCACTGACAGGTTTTCATAGTAAGCAACAAAAAAAAACAGTCCTGCATTAAATCCCCCCTTCACGAGGATTGTAAGGTTCTAAAAAATCAGTTTGGGAGAGGTGGCGGTGATTAAACTGCCACGTTCCGAAGCTGTGAGGTGTAATTCAGATCATCCGGGAGCTGTTCTTCATGTTCCGTCGCTTTATTTCGTGTAGACGGGTCAGTAAAACCCGGTGTACTTCAGAAGAACCGCAACTTAATGACGATTCAAAGTCTCAAAACAGATTCACGTCAGTGGTTTTAATGCAAGATCCAAACCAAATCCGACTCCAAAAAAAACAATGACATGATTAGGAAAACTGTAAAAGGTGTGTGTGTGTGTGTGTGTGTGTGTGTGTGTGTGTGTGTGTAAGGAGGACAGATGAGAACACACACACACACACACACACACACATAAAAAACCCCGGGCTGTTACATTTAGTGTGATGCGGCATGAAAGGTGACGACGAAGACGGCGGTACTTCGGCGGGCGAGTGCTTGACATACTTCTTCTCTGCAGTGCAAATTTAACCGACAGTTAATCCAGAACCGCAGAACCTTAATCTGAATGGGAACGATAATCCAGACATCAGAACAACTGCCAGACAACCAAATCTGCCCACAAAGGGAGCAGAACACATGTACGTCTTTACATTTTGACACATTTCCACCTCCAAATTGATGATTTTTGTGAAGAAAATCTCAAAAAAACAAAAAAAAAACAAGCTGGAACTTTCGCCAAAACCGCCATGATGTCGTACGTCGCCAGGGAGAAAGGTCAGAGTGGCGTCAATCACAGTTGTATCTCGTGCTAGGGAGCGATAGCCTAGTGAAGCTTGGCTGATGAAGAGTTTCTGTCGCGTCATCGAGGCGTCACGTGACTGTTTCTCCGTGATGTCATGTTAAAACGGGTTGAAGAAATCATATTTAAGAGGATTTTTTTTTTTTTTAAATGAACCCATTAACCAGCCGTCGATTTACCTGGAAAGTAAAAGAAGCTTGCAAATTTGTGAAAGATGACGAAAAATGTCCGGAAGCTTTTTTTTTCTTTTTTTTTGAGGGTTCGTGTTCAAACGAAACGTACTCTTACTGACAGTTTTAGATTTTTTTAAATTGGAGTCATTTCCTCACGTCTGTCACACACCATGTAGAACCCGCGGTGGAACGTGTGGCTATTTTAGAACCCTGCGCTTCCAGACGCCCCTCAGCAGGAGTGAGTGCAGTTGTGTGTGGGTGTTGGTATGAAATACTGCAGAAAATACTTCCCCTGGGGCGGTGGGATGAGTACATGCAGGTTTGGAAGGCGTCAGTGGCCGTCGGCGACGTCCCACCGTCGGTCAGGTGTTTCATGGGGGGGGGGGTCAGAGCCCGCTTCCTCCGTATTGCCCTTCATGTCAGTGCGTCATGCTTTGGACTGTGTGTATCATGTTAGTCTGCACTGCTCTTGTTAGTGTCCGATGTCACATGACCAGGAAGTGACTCTCAATAAGGTCTCCAGACGGCTTCGGCGGCTGCCATGTTTGTGGGGGAGCTGCTGTGACTAGACTCCACCTCCACACCCACACCGTCGTTCTGATTGGGTAAAGAGGGGTGAAGGAGGGAGGAGCCCGTGGAGGCGTTGGTGCACGGCGGCAGGATTCTTGGCGGGGAGCGGGAGTCGCTGCCTCCTCCTCCTCCTCCTCCTCCGGTCATCATGGAGAACTGGTAGGAGCCGGCGGCGGTGGAGTAGTACAGGTGATACGGCGAGGATGTGGACTGGAACGGTGCATTCTGAGCCTGGTGGGGGGTGTTCGCAGGGTAAGGGGGAGGCAGGTAAGTGTGGTACCTTCCGGCAGGGGTGGTCGCCATGGCTGTTGCCACGGTGATGCCAAGGGCGCCATTGGAGACTGGGTTGTGGGAGGGAGCGTAGGTGAAGGCGGCTGCCGTGGGAGGGTAGTGCACCCGCGGGTCAGAGAAACGGGAGTCTGGCAGGGACGGGAGGGTGGTGAAAGGCCGTTCTAAGGTCATCCTGGGGTCACCAAACGCTGTGAGGTCAGGACCTGAACGAGGGCAAAGGTCAAGGGTTACAACCACATCTGGCCTCTGCGGTTTTTCTCCACGCGCACATGCTCGTGGGCGTTACCTGTGAGTCGCGAGGACAGGTCGCTGAGTGAGGAGCGACCAGGCGAGAGAGGATTGGCTGAGTGGACGGTGGGCGTGGTTATCTGGCCCAGGTAGGGGTACGATTGATCATAGGACCAAGACGGAGACGACTGCATCTGTCTGGAATCTGAAGAAAGATAGAACAGCAGAGCGTAACCTTCATTCATCTGAAGTTATTAATCTGACGGTTGTGCTGTTGCGGCCCCTGGGAGGTGTTCGCGCCCCTCTATCCCTGTCACCCTGCCATACTTTACTGCTTTATACCCTGTTGGTGGTCTTCAATTCTCCCAGA
>NC_141320.1:58215123-58230123 GCF_037954235.1 Aulostomus chinensis | reverse complement strand
TTGCCTCTGATCTCACAGACTGTCAGCTACATTATTTAGCCAAAATAACCAAATATTGTTGCGTTACATAACCTCAGAGTACACAAAATTCATCAAAATTGTCTGCCCTGAGTCATTTATGTGTCTCCTCCCAAACTGCTAACGGAACTGCGAGCTATGAGTGGTAGTGAATGGGCAAGTTAGCATACCTCTGTGTTCCCCGCTCAGCCTCCAAAACATGTAGTTCCCCCTCATTGTACTCTGGTTGAAACAGATTCAAGGTTCAGGATTTTAGTTTGTCCACAAGTAAACCACCATCATTAGTAGCAGCGGTTACTCGTCTAGTCGCAACAAAACTCAACATTTTGTTTTGTTGGCGGACGTTTTGAGGTGCTGCGCCAAATCACTACCACTACCTTTGTTTCCGATGAGGGACTTCCAATATCCCACAGTTTAATATCGTTTTTTTTTCAAAGCAAATAGTAGCCACAGCTGTAGTTCTATTCATGCAGGCTAAAACCAGTTTGGAGAAAAGTGCGGTCTAATTTTTAATGCCACGCAGCCCATCCCCTTCCATTCACTGTGCTAAGCTAATTAGCATTTTGGAGAGGATCGCAAATCGGCAGATTTTCCCAAAAAAGTCGGCGTGTTCACTGAAATAAATGATTGAGAAGTTGAAGTTACAATTTACACCACAAGCTGCAAAGCAAAAGTGGGAACTTATATGGAAAAATAAAGGGGGTAGAACCAAGCGAGTCTTCATTAGCATCAAGCTAAATAAACATGGCCGACTCTTCCTGCATTCGCAAATAAGTCATACAGGAGGGAAAAGATGTACTTGTAAGCTCAAGACATCTGTTTGTGGGTACTTGAAAGGCAAAAAGTACTGTTTGGTTGAGGTATGGCTGTACATATGTGTGTGTGTGTGTGTAAGTTGTTCCTACCCTAGGTATCAGTATGTGCGTCTGCACTGTCATAACGTGAATCATCATGTACAGAAGTGTCGATGAAATGTGTGTTTGTGTGTGTGTGCAGTGTATGTGCGCATAATAACAATCATCCATTGTCAGTAAGAGGCCAGTGACATCCGCTCATGACGCTCCATAATGCACCAAACACACACACACACACACACACACGCGCGCTCGCGCATGTGTGAACGCTAATGCATAAACCTCGGTAAATCAATCTGTTATGTGTTCTGTTGCTAAAAGCTGCTTTTCCACAAATGCATTTTCTCTCAAAGTGCAGGAAAGCCATCTACACATATCGATACATGACGGAATACACTGGGAAAAAAAAAAATTAACCCTTTGATGCGACACGAGCAGAAAACCTACAACCGAGATGCCTCTGACACGAGAGCGCCGGTGATCGGCTAGCAACGGTTAGCGAGCTAGCGAAGCAGGGCAATTCTCATGATCTGCTTTGTCATTCATTATAACAGATGATCAACTGACCTCAGATGAGATTTTATTGAACATACCTGAATACTTTTTTTTCCTTTATGAATTATGAATTGACCCGTTTGCTGTTGATGTGTTACCGGATCTCAAATGAATAGTTTGTAAAGTGTTCTTGTAAAAATATGAATAAATAATTAAATATGTCCACAGCTGGACAGCTGTTTTAACAAATACTGTGCGTTGTCGAAGTACTTTCAATGTCTTTGTGTGCTAGGACCTGTCGTAAACATGTAATACTGTGGTCATGTAATAAATGTGTATTTACCCTGTAACTACACGTTTATTACACGTTTATACACTCATCTCTTTTACGAAACCTCAAATAAAACAGTCTTACTTAAAATAAGGAAAAAGGGTGGGATCATTAGCAGTGTTCAAAGCGCCTCACACACACACACACACACACTTCTGCAGGAGCTGTGGGTTAAGTAGAAGGTACTGTTTAACAGTTTATTCGTGGGATGTTTTCATGTTTCGGTGGTCATTTTGTGGCACTTCTGAACTATACGGCCCCCTCTGTACTGTGTTTACGCCGTTTCTGCCAATGGAGGGCGATCCGTGTTGGTGTTGGCGTACGAACCTTGAAGGCGATGGGCAGGGTCTTGTTACATCGCCAGTGTGTGGGCAGCACTGAGCAGAGGAAGTTGGGGCTGTCCGTCTTCATCAGCTCACCTGGATGATCTGAGATCACCTGCAAAACCATCACAGCTGTCCGTCAAAACCAAACTGTGCATTCTGTTAGATATATATGTATATGTGTGTGTATATATATATATATATATATATATATATAAATAAAATAAGGAATATTATTGTACCTCCACCATGCCACGGTCAGCCATGCGCAATTTTCCCACCAGAGCAGCACCGCCTCCGGCTTCCTGGGCACCCAGGGGCAGGGAGTCGGCCATCTTCCCACCCGGGGTGAGGGTGGTGGACGGGGGAGTGTACCGCCGGCCGGGGGCTGGATCTGGACGTGAACAGAGGAGGAGACATCAGTAAAAGTTACACTTCCTGTCACCAAACTGAAAAACATTAAACCGACCAATAATTATCAACTTTAATCGCTAAAAAAAAAAAAGAAGAAGAAATATCGATCATGTCCCGCCTTTCCTGGTGAAAATAGATGACACCCTACTGAAAAGGTCACAGGGGGACGATGATGATGACAACCAGCCTCGTCTCACACACACACACACACACACACACACACACACACACACACATAGAAATACCAGCGTGTGTAATCACAACAGATGACAACAGTAACATCTCTGCAGCCCCCCTCCCTTCTTCTGTTTTTTCCCCAAAATGAGCAACTTGCGGAACAATTGTGAGCAACGCACATGACCTCATTTGCTAAAAAAAAATAAAAAAGACGAAGAGAAATGCAAAAAGTTAAAAAAAAAAATCCACAGCTAAGTAACGCAACACTTCCTGACACATCACGCGTGTCCGGGGTTTATCCAAGTAAGATGGTGTTGGTTGAATCACTCTGAGGTTTGAATTTTTTTTTCCTCGGGAAGCAGACGGATGTGCTGGTCCTGCACCGCAGGCGCGAACGTTCACAACTTTCTGCAGCTGCGCGTGCGAGGTGAAGTGACCTTTAAACGCCATTGGTGTTTTGTTTTTTTCTTTTATTGTTATCATTATTTGTTGTCGCACCGTGTAAAAGAAAGTCTATCAAATGGAACTGCAGAAAGTTGCAACTTGTAGTTTCTGAATTAGTTTCATGGGCATTTAAAAAAAAAAAGTGGTTTAATACAACTTTATAAGTTCAAATAGATCTCGTCACTGTAGAAATTAATTTAAATATATATATATATATATATATATATATATATATATATATATATATATAGCATAAGCTAAATCATATCCTACATGAATGAAAACTATATTTTAATTCAATACATGTCAAACAAATCCCATAAGGATCCTTGTTTTGTTTTGTTTTTGTACGTTTGATGACCTCACAAGGTTGACAACCTCCCGAATAAAACGTGTATTTTATTTTTAATTTCGGACATTATGAGCGCACTGAGCCCCACGAGCAAAGATGAGGTAAAACTGAATTCAACTAATTCAAATACTGCGTCAATGTAGTAAAACTGGCCGCTCAGACTCCGTAGGGTTGGTTTATACCCAATAATGATTTTTTTTTTTTCCATAGACACGCACCTTAATAATAAAAAATGAAGGTATAATCTCCTCCTGCACCACCGGCACTCGGTATTACAGCCTGATAAAAGCGTAAATATGTTGATGAATATACGTAAATGGAGAAATGTACCGTATTTCGCGTCCCACAGAAACACCATTTGTGCGTTTCAGTGCGTCTTCTAGATACTTCCACGATCAAACCTCCAGATTCTTCACGGGAACGGTGCGGTTTACACGGAGCATTTACCGCGACGCTCTCTCTCTCTCTCTCTCTCTCTCCCTTTCTCTCTCTCTCTCTCTTTCTTCCGGATTCAGCGTGTAAAAATACCAACAAATGTTCTCCGGGAACAATTTCCACTTTGTCTCTTGTTCTCCATTAAAAACAAAAACAACAACAACAACAACAACAAAAGGAAAAAGTCAGCGGTTGAGTTTGAGATGGACTTTCCTCCACGCTTCCGCTACCGCCGTCCACGCGGGGCGTAATAATATTAAAAAAAAAAAAAAAAAAAGATATAAAAAGGATGAAAAAGAGGTCGGAAAAGCTGCACTTCAACCTTCAAAACTTGTGATATTTCTGGGTTTTGTCGCTAAAACCTGCACGGGCGGCCGCGCGTCTCCCTCTCCCACCCTGAGTGGACGTATCTCCGCTTACAGTGGCAGGCTCCTGCCGGCAGATTTGCATTTTTATCTCCGCTAATGGAGACGTTCGCCGCCGGCAAGCAGGGGAAGAGCGCCAGCCAATCAGCGTCGGGTCCGTCCGGGAGTGGGCGGGGCTAACGGGGAGGAGGGCGGGGCCGAGTCCAGGGGGAGCTCTCCCTCTTTACTTTGGAGATGCGACTGAAAGGCTGCATCCTTCAAAAAACGCCAAAACCTGACGGAATACGTGAAGGTACGTGACGTAGTAGCAGGCGGTGCTCGTTGGTAGAAGGTTAAACTACAATATAACAAAGAATAAAACAATTAATCGTGTATTAATCCAAGTTTTGTATCTTTAGTCATTATTTTTTTCTTCAATCCTTTGAAATTCACCGATTTCCCTCATCAAAATTAAATACCTGTACTTTTGTTGTGAGTTCTCAGAGAGCAAATACATCCAAACAAGGCTGTCAGCACTGAATACAGCCGATAGGGGGCAGTAGGTGATCTACATCATAGGACTCCTCCAGTCCTGCCTCTCAACAGCAGCCCATCACTCACAGAAACACTCGAGGCCGTCTTAAAAAAAAATAAATAAAAGATTTTTAACACATTTTCTTTCATTTATGACCAAGTGTAGCAATCAAAATATAACTTTATTTTACTTCAATTTGACGAATCAGTCGATATTCAGCTTTGAACTCCTCCCGCGTCTTGACTTTAAATTTCCAGGAACATGAAAACAACAGAAAGCTCTACCACCTGGATGCCAAAGTTTGCAGGTGTTGTAGTATCGATAACAGATTTCAATCATTTTCATTCTGTTTTTTTTCTTTGTTTCTTTTTTTGTTTTGTGTGTTTTTTTTTTTTAATGATTTTTTTTTTTTTTCCCAGTAAAACTTCCTCGTCGTATTTCTGTCTGCGACTCGGCGTAATTGCTGCATGACCCAGTCAAGCTTTAAATAGAAAAATGTAATTTCGATAAAGCAACATATTGGTTGGAATGATGAATATGAAAGGCAGTAATGAGTTAAAAACAATAATCTGATTAATTCCTGCTCATGGCTTTAATCTTTAGCTTGTTGTTCCTCATTCAGATTAAAAATTCTTGGGAGCAAATATTGACGAACACGAAACGATTGATGGGAATGAATGATTCTTTGAATTTCTCCAGTTATTAAAATGCAGCGTTGTTCCATCCCAACGATTCAGCGCGAGCTCAAAACGGTTACGAATCAAACATTCCTGAAATTATCAGCACTTTGTAAACAGGTCCGATTGGATTGAAATGTCTGGGATTTCCAGCTTTACCGTTTGATGCGCTCGAATGTTCTGTTGTCAAGGACGCGGATAAAACTCCACCCCCTTTTTCTGCGCGGAACTGAATGCCAGAAACCGAATTCGACGAAGGGGAAGAAAAAGACTTAAAGTTTACGAATATCGGGCGCTTGAATTTGGTCTTTCGGTTGGTGAATCCGAATAAATCCAGAAAAAATAAGGGACGATGACTCACCTTGAAATGATTTGTCGATTTCAAAGACCAAAAAGACAGTGGCAGTTCTGATTGATGGGTTTTGAAAAGTGAAATACGGCGCAATCCCACCCTCAACGCTCGTAAACGTTATCGGTTGCGCGGTCTACGAACGTCGTTGGCGCTCTCCGGGTATCAGAGCTAGTTTGTGTTGAGTCACTTCGGTTTATTTGAGTTAAATCAACATCTTGTTCGCCTCCCAGCTGCTGTCGGAGGAGTTTTGAGAAAACGCCAGTCTGGCTCTGCGTCCATCCTCCCGTAGCCAAAGGGGGGATGATGAAAAATGTAAACGCCTCCTCTCGCGTCTCGCCCCGGGGTGGACCGGGCGTGATTTGCTCTCAGAAAGATCTATTTTTCACTTCCTTGATATCGGCCTAGTTGTGCTCATTCTTACTTTCAGGTACTGCCTATTGGGTTTTATTTTAGATTTTTTTTTCCCCACTGTTGCCTAGGAGCCCAAATATATGTATACACGGGAATGCAGTACTTGTCTTAGTACAAGACCAGTATGTTAAAACAGCAGTAGTACTTCTATAACCTAGTTTATGAAGTCAGAAGCTCATTCAGTGAATGAATTTGCCTAAATTTATCAGTCACGCGCAGTAAAATGACCACAATCTGTTTGGGTTTTTTTTATTATTATTTTTGACCAATTTGCCGATTTGAAACCACAAGATGCAGTATTTTATCGGATAAAAATACTGAACAGGGGAGAGAAAGAAAAGGGTGTGAAAAGAGGGCGAGGAGTTAGATTTCGCCCGGCTAACTTTTCCCTCTGGCTGGCCGGTAACGCGAGCTGCTCGCTGTCCTCTGATCCATAATCAATACGCACTCATAATTGCTTTTCAAATCTATTGATATCGATTCATATCATCAACAGCAGCATGAATCATTTGTCATCGCTGGAATTATTTGCTAATATTTTACGAATGGAAAATACCCCCCCCCCCCCCACCCCCACCCACCCAAAAAAAGTAGTCTGAGAACCAGGACGTGGATCTAGAAATTGTATGGTTGTGTGTTTCTGAATGCTTTGTATGTCTTGAAGATATCGTCCCATGATATCTTACAAGGAATTTGGCTTTAAAGAAGAACAAAATATGATGTGTGATTAAGTCAATGCCTTAATGTCACAAGACAGAAAATCTTTTATGGACTGTTACAGAACCGTGTCAGAACCTTGAATGGTTCCACCGTAACGCCGTACGGAACCCTTGATCTGCAGGACTCTCCAAACACCTCCAAAACGATCTACTGGAACACAGAGCTCCTGCAGAACCTTTAAGCTTAGAACAGTAATAAACCTGGCAAAGTGAAAAATGTTGAAATCTGATAAATAGATGGAACTACACAGAGGTTACGGTACTAGAACGTTCTCAGGGGTACGGGTCACAACACCAGGATCAGAGTTGGTGCTCACGCAAAATAGAGTATCGAGTAATAGAACTTAGAGTAAAAAAAACAGAAATAAATGTAGATACTTGGATAAATGGGGAGACCGATTACGTGAAGGTCAGTCAGTTCAGCGTATTAAAAACGGGAAATCAGCGCCGATAGGAAATATTGGATGGCAAACATAACGAGTGAGACGTTACGGAAGAATTACCAAAGAGTCCACCTCCCGTCCGGCCTTTCCTCATCAGGTACATGGCCCAGGACAAGGGGCTGGAGCTGGAGAAAGCCCCCGGGTTCATGCTTCAATCCCGGGGTGCTGATGTGGCGGATGAAGTCAAGTTTCCACAAAACACCAGGAGGAAAAGAGAAAAGGATGTCGGATGAAAAATAAGAAGAAGAAGACAAGAAAGACAAAAAAAGGGAAGAAAATGTATGGAGACGAGAGAGGAAAAAAAACCTGAAATCATTTATATCATCTTTGGAAAATTTGTCTTGTTTGTCCGAAATTATGAATTTAACCCCGAAAAAGAGAACAGGATGGAGAAATTCACCCTGTCCTCAACTGCTTTTATACCCTTCATTGACCCCCCCCCCACACACACACACACACACACCCCCACCCCACTCCATCACTCCCCTACATATTAGTAAAAACAAGTAAAAGTGAGGAAGAGAGAGGAAGAGGTGGATAAGCAGGAGAGGACCCAGTCAAGCTTAATTCATTCCCTCCTTCTCTAAAGCGTAGCCACAGGGGACACGACTCCACTTTGCCCTCAGGCTCTTCAAAGCTGCTAATTTCATTTAGCTACTCAAATGATTTTTCTCCCTTTTTCATGTCTCCCCTCTTTTTTTTTTCATCCTCTCCCATTTTTTTTTTTTTTTTTTTTTTTTTTGCCATTTGGAACTTCTGTTTGACTTCACATATTTGAGTGATGCTTATTTTTCCACCCGCGGCTAACGAAACGCTACCACCTAGCAGCTAAAGCTACTAGATAGCGTGTCTTGTAAAGGCGAGAATGCCGTGTAAATTTACAGGGATGTTTTGGAAGATTGTCAGACATTTATATCTCTATATCTTTATAAATATATGTATTCATATGGGTACAAGTGGCAAGATGTGAGAGAAGATTTATAGGCTGTGAATCACCCAGGGGGAGCAGGTCCTCGTACACGGAGCCCGTCACCGACAGTGGCACGGACAAAACTAAACTAAACTAAACTAGCATTTTTGGCACAATGATATTGCTCTTTCTCTTTTTCTTCTTCATAATATCTAATATCTTTTTACTTTTATTTTTCCCCCCTTTTTTTCTGCCTTCAAACAGAAGCTCTCAATCACACAGTTTAGGGACTAGCCGAACGAGCTAAAGTTAGCCTGCTGTCATGGCAACCCCGACAGCAGAGGAAGTGATACGGAAACCTGCAAGAGGAGCTCCAGAAGACTCTCTTTCCCAGTTGAACCCCTGACTGATCTTTTAGTTTGAGTCTGTTCAGTTTGTCCCTAAACCTGCATTTTATAACATAAAAAAAGCACAAATATGGTTGAAATTAGCGCTCCACAACCAGAGAAAACAGACAAAGAGCTTTTGCACACAAGTTCAAAAAAACTACAACCAGAATGACCACAAACCACTGACGTCACTCCCCTCAAACCCAGTGTGTGTTGGTGTCTGTCCTCTTTATTCTTGAAAAACATATTATTTTGAAAAATGAAGCATTTCCTCTCAGCCATTTTACGTGAGTGTAAAAACTACAAAATACTTCTTCCACCCTTTAAAGGACTGGACATCCTGGAAATCCCTGAATATAAAAACTTGAATTTAATCGCGTCCTACCTCACTGAACCATTTCTGCCTGTTGATTAAAGCACAAAAAAAAAAAAAGATGACGAGAAAAAAAAAAAAAAGGAAGAAGAAGAAGCAGCACCAAACCTCAAGGTGACCACTACGGACACACACACACAAACACACACTGAGCTCGCCACAGTGTCTCTCCCTGAGGTCCCTCGGCTGGTGACAACACCACAGAACTCCCTGTGTGTGTGTGTGTGTGTGTGTGTGTGTGTGTGTGTGTGTGTGTGTGTGTGTGTGTGTGTGTGTGTGTAAAAAAAAAAAAATTCAGTGTAACCCTCAAAAGCGTCGCCATTCAACCTCAGACCAACTGCGTCTGTGTGTGTGTCACTGGGTTATGGTGAGCCACAGCGGTTGTCTGAGGTGTGCGTGTGTGTTTTTATAGTAAGCCAAAACCGAATCCATGAAAGCTTAGCTTTTTCAAGTGTGTGTGTGTGTGTGTGTGTGTGTAAGAGGACGGTTAGGAGGCAGCAGGAGAGATCCCAATATTAGGTGAGATCCGTCTGCCCTACAACACCTGTGCTCTGGACCAATCGGCATCCAGATCAGTTATGACACACCAGGCAACGTCTCGTTGTACTTCCTCATGTGACATCTTATCGGTTTACCGGCACAAAACCTTCACATTTTTATCATCCCAGTTATTAATTCCTCCATTGCCAGTTGGATTCCAACCGTAAGTGTCACTAAACTTAGTCGATGCACTTTGTTCGGCGTTGATGTAGTTATTAGAACCTTTTGCGTCAGTTGTGTGCGGCAGACTTGAACCGGGAATGTCGAAATGACACGTCTCTGTTTTAGCTTCTGTCTAAATTGTTAGAAATTACAACCAATCCTCTTTTTCAGTTCATTAAAAAGGGATGTTTTTCCATCCTGCGTCGCGTCGCCGCGCGACTCGGAATTAAACATAAAAAAAGTTTGGAGGAGGTTTTTCCCTCCGAGTTGTCAAACCACATTAGCGTGAATCTACTTGAGTCGACTGTTGATGCCAATATATTGCTAAAAGGTTCGTTTGTCGCGCTGTTTGTATGGAAGCATTGACAAGTTTCAGCGAAAAGCTCGTAATTTAGTGTTAAAACATGACAAAAAGGGACATTTCCTCTATTTCCTGTTTCGGTATGAGTTTTGATGATGAAAAATTAAGGCACGCGCCTCTTATAAGATTTTCAAGTGACTTTCAAACAGGTTTTTGCCGTATAAAGTAATAATAATGAGGAAAACGTGGAGTAAGAAGCCCACGAGAGGTCGTTTTTCATTTCTAGTCATCAACTATGAAGCCGGAAAAATGAAATGATGATGTCTGTCCCTCTTTTTTAACTCTCCCTCTCTCCCTGCCAGCGGCTGTCTGTCCCCACCGTCCCCTGAGCTGAGACCACCCTGAGGCCAGTGACAATAGCAAGGCGGGGATCAATACCACACACACACACTCAAACACACGCGCACACACACACACACACACACACACACACACACACACACACACACAGTGCCACCCTGAGTGAGGGATCGATTAAGAGAGAGGGAGAGAGGGAGTCAGGAGGAAAAAAGAAAAAGCTCTGTTTTTTCAACAGCACCTCCGACACCTCTTCTCCGTTCATCACCGTCCACCTGTTTGTTCACCATAAACGACGTCACACCAGGAAAAGTTGGGAAACTCGACGGAATCCCCAACGCCTAACATTCACCGATAGGTTTCTCTTGCCTTTTTTACTCGTTTATATTTTCATTTCAATTTTCTGGACCGGCAAAAGTGAAACGTGTCTGTTAACAACACAAATTACCGGGCCGTCGCCGCTTCGTCTTCATGTGCTGATTATTTATGCGAGATATGATGTCAGAGAGGCTTTTTATTTTTAAAGCGAGACGGAAAAAAAACAGATTTAAACACTTGATGTTCTCGTGTTAAATCGTTACATTTGAACTTTTACTCAAATTATTTCCCAAAAACAAGCCCTTTTATCGGTCAGTCTAAACGAATTCAACTTGGAAGGGTCAGTTCTTCTTGAAGTGCTTCTATGAGAGGCAGGTGTGTGTTCGTAAAGGTGGAGTACAGGGACGTGGAGCCGGATCACACCAATCAGACACTTCAGCCGCTCAGTGGATTTGTACTGAAGCACTCGCATCAATTGATCAGCCAGGAGTTCGTAATTGTCTCTGGTTAACAGATCAGCCAATTCTGTCTCACACACACACACACACACACACACACACACACACGCACGCACGCACGCACGCACGCGTACGTACAGTATATGCACACACACCTCTTCTATTATTCATGGGGTGTATTGTGCAGTAGCAGTTAACTGCCGCTTAAAAGTAATTAATTGATTTTCTGACAGATCAGTTAGCAGGAGCACCAAATGACACACACACACACACGCACGCACACACACGCATAAATGCAAACGCGGATAGGTAGCATGCGCGTTCACACACACAAAGGTGTACACGCTTATATTTAGGCACTACAATATCACTGTTAGACACACGTGCACACGCACACACACATAAACATGGATGGTTAGGATGTGTGTTCACACACACACACACGTGTACACACCTATTTTTAGACACTGCCATATTACTGTTAGACGTACACACACACACACACACACACACACACACACACACACACACACACACACACACACACACTTCCAAGACTCTATATACTAACACACATTTCCAACAGCTAACTGGTGTAGCATCAAATCCTGGGATTAGTCTCAAGATTAAGATTCAAGTGCTAACTAGGTTGTTCCTCTGCTGGAGGTTTTGAGGCGCTTTCGTCCGGCTCCTTCGGTTGGAGAAGTTTAAACCCCGGATCTCTGCCGACTACGCCTTCCATCCCCTTCATTGTGATCCACACAAGTTGCTAATTAGCACCTTTCTTTTTTCTTCAATCCAGGATTTGCTCCCTGTGCCAATGAATCGATCCTGTTGTATTTCTGCGTCCCAGACCGTTGCTATCGCGCAGAAAAGAAAAGAAGCTACTCTTTTTCTTAAATTTGTCATAAATGACTCAGGAATGGTCGCAGCCACTGGGGCGGGAACACCTGGAGAATCTTACCGATCCATCGAGGCCCGGATCATAGACGTAGACCTGATAGATGCTGAGCTGTTCTTGATTTCATTTGGGATCTCAACTTGAACCTCCGGGAGCCTTGAGAGCTCCACCTGACCCGGAACGCCATCTGCCGTGTTCTAGACAGGAACCAGGAGGGGCAGGGCTGCGTCCGAGTGAACGCCAGAACCGAACTACAAGGGGAAGAAACAGTTAAACTCGGTCACGTGATTTAATCCCACGGGATTAAGAATTCCAGATTAAAATGTAGACTTCAACCCTTTACCTTCCATAGGATTTTTGTTAATTCTTAATTGATAAACTTGCAAAGGGGAAGCTTTGTGTGTGTGTGTGTGTGTGTGTGTGTGTGTGTGTGTGTGTGTGTGTGTGTGTGTGTGTGTGTGTGTGTGTGTGTGTGTGTGTGTTGAATTATTCAGCCAGCTTCTGTGATGAGAGAAGACTGGCTTTTCCTTGCTAAACTAAAAATTGATTTTCTGACACAAGAAATGAAGGACAGGAGAGAGAGAGGGAGAGACAGAGAGAGAGGGAGAGAGAGAGAGAGAGACAGAGAGGGAGGGAGAGAGAGAGAGAGACAGATAGAGAGGGAGAGAGAAGGGAGCATCTATTCAATCATGCACACAGTCAAAATTGGTTAAAGGGTCAGTCTTTCAACTAGGAAATGGAAATAAAATGGAGGAAGACAGAAAGAGAAAAGTGTGCAGGTCTGACAGAGACGGAGAGGCCGAATGAGACGGAGACAAAAAAAAGAGAGAGAAGGGGAGAGACAGAGAGGGAGATAGAATCGCCTCGGGCTGTGTTTAGTGCAGTTTGAATAGCTGAGCAGGTGCATCAGAGCAGAAACTTTTAACTTGAACACACACACACACACACACACACACACACACACACACACACACACACACACACACACAGACTACAGACTGGACAGCGAATCCAGATGTCACAACCGATCACAAGGCTTCACTCTCCACCTCTGTCCTCGTCTCAATGAAGTCCTGTCACATGCCCTCAAACCGCCGCCACGGCTGGTTTATAGACGGGCACGTTCGAGGGCAGCCCCGTGACACGGTCAACCCTTCCGCCGTAGACACGCAGAAGGGAGATTCATGAAGGGGCCCGAGCAAATCAGAGAGGAGAGGTCGCGAAGTATACAGTAGAGTACTTTGAAGAGTAAAACAGCAGGAAGTACCTGAAGGTTTTACTGCAGTGACGGCTGCTCATTCACGTCTAGCATTTTTGCTAAATAATCTTAGATTTTTTTGACCTTGTAGTTCACATGCACGGGAGGATGGAAATTACCGTTTGTCACGACCTACTTCCTCCTGTTCCAGCAACCACAATAGAGGAACTACAAAACCCAGAGTCAGGACATTTTAAAAGCTACTAGCCAATGCTCCGTATATTGCTACCTCAAGGAACTACTCATCCCATAAGGCATTGCAAACAACACTCCCGAATCCAGCGGTCAGTTTTGTTATGAGAACCGCATTTTGTGGCTATTTTGTCGTTCGTTAGCCAACTCGATGTCAATACAAACCTTGAAAATATTAGTCAGTCGTACAGTTTCGAGGCTTGTTTGGAGGGTTATGACATCACGGTGGGTAAGAAAACCCAAACATGTTGGATACCGATGGGATTTTAACCTCCGGAACCGATGTTGAGCTCTGCAGAAACACAGTTATTCATGAACCGACTCTACAGACCGCGCCAAAAATCAATGTCCGTCCTCCACGGCCGTGATGAAGTCTGACAGTAAAACAAAGAGACTTCCAATCAACTAATCAGCCATTCACACACACCCCCAGGCTTTGGTTGCTTTAGACTTTTCTGTGTGTGTGTGTGTGTGTGTGTGAGAGAGAGAGAGAGAGACAGACAGACAGACAGAGACAGAGAGAGTTTGCATGCTAAGTAACCTCAAAGAATCTGGAAAACATGAGAACGGATCATCAAAGTGGAAGACCCGGCAGAATTAGCCAATCAGACACCTTCAAGCCGACCACACGGGGACGCGGCGAGTCCCAAACGAGCCAATGAATAAATCAGAAGGCTGTCGCCGGATGGAATTTACAAAAACAGAATAGAAGGGGCGCTAATGGCTACGCTCCGCACGTACACACAGATAAAGACGGCGCTTTGCATTCATTTGTTAACCACAATGGGGACAAATGGGGATGGAGAGGGTGAGGAGGAGTGAGAAAAAGGGTGAGGAAACTCTTTGCACGACTTTTTTTTTTTTTTTGGCGTTAACCACAGGACCGAAGGGACCTCGCCGTACCTCCTACAGGACGGCCGTCCCGCCAGACTTTCAAAACACGCACCCGCCATCTCGCCCATTAAGGAGCAGAGGAACCAGTGCGGTCAGGAGAGAGGGGGAAAAAAAAAACGAGTCGGGAAGATTGAGAAAGCTTTGGATTATCAGAGGCTTCATCGATCGTTAGATGGCTGTTCGGTGTTGGTGGTTTCTCGCATGGCGCTGCACAACTTCGATGGGGGTTAAAGTCAGCGGGGAAGTGTAGCGAAACAAAAAAAAACAGAAAATCAAACACATTTATTGATAACAAAGGTGTGCGGTTTATATGAGATGATGGTGATGAAGATCAAGAGTCCTGTTAAAGTCAGTTTGTGTAAATGCAGCGGGTTCTTTGCATCCGCACTCGATTGCTCTTCCTAAATTACAGCCGGTTCCAACCAACGGACAGCGATTAGTCTGGTCTTTGAAAGGTTCTGAGAATTCAGTCCATCTCAGGAGGACTGGGATGCTGCAAATTGGGATGTTTTCACCCAAAAAAATGGGAAAAATTATGTCAACAAATATTGTTTCCTCGACACAGTCACGGGATATCGTCTGTTTCTACAATTCAAACAATGTGTGTGTGTGTGCGTGTGTGT
>NC_141320.1:58175123-58212623 GCF_037954235.1 Aulostomus chinensis | reverse complement strand
ATGTGGCTGAGAAGGGCCAACAATGTCGACACGCGGAAAGAGCTGTAGTGATGTAGTACTCGCGCTCTCCGGGTTCAGATGTGACTGCGGGCGTAAATTCACGAAAGAAGTGACAGAAAATCAGCAAAACAACCCCTCGGAGCAGTTTGATATGTGGACCGGAGGAAAGGAACACTTGCATGACTGAAAAACAACTGGTAGCGGCTTTCATATTCTGGCAAATATTTGAGATATATGGAGTGGGAACAGAGGAGATGGAGGAGGACGGGGGACGGAGAGGGAAAGGGAGATTGCAGGAGGAGAGAATTCCTAAAAAAGAACTCTTGGGAATGCATTTAAAAATATGAAATTGCAAGACATTAATGAAGAATACAGGAATTATTACAAACGATCTCATTTGAGCGACTGTATTGAACCATACTTATCAACGATCGTTTCTTTGGAAATTCGTCTGAGCCTGTATTAGGAGTATTACGGCAAATTGGATTTTTGTTGTTGTTGTTGTTGTTGCAAATAAACCAGTATAACCTAACAGTAAACCCCTCAGCGCTCAGATTCTTGAGTCACAGCTGCTGCTGAAAGCTGCGGCGTGACGGAAGGGTCGTTTTTACTCATTTATTCATTCACACTAAACGAAATTTGAAAGCTGAGTCAGGCGTTGCTCTCGGTTCATTCGAGTGTCGCTTTTGAATGGCGGTAACTCGTAATTTGTAATGTGTTTCAGATTGAAAGTAACTTAACCTGCAGGTTTTCTTTTTCTTTTTCATTAATGCAGCCTGGGGATCAACGCCAGCCTGGCTCGTGCATTCCCAGCCCCAGCTCGACCTCCTTGCCCCGCCCTCCACGTGGTTGCGTTCTGCTCCGGCAGGTTTACTGCAGGTATTTGTAAGAAACCCCACTGCTAAAGCAGATAAGTGTGTGTTTGTGCTCTGAAATACGGGAGGTGAGTGTGTGGGTGCGGCGCTGTCCGTAGTACTGAAACGCAGCGAACTGGACCGACAGAACATCTGGCTCTCTTTGTTAGCCTGCTTGTTTTTTTGTGGTTTTAAATAAACTCCCGATTCACCACAGAGGTCCAAGAGTGATTAATCATCTGTAATGATCGCTCAAAGGTTATTTGTGAGCGTTCCGAAGGAAAAGAATCCGCCGTTGAAGGATTTCAGACGATGAGAAGTTCTACGAGCCTGACCCAAGTCTGTTCCCTTAAAAAAACTACAAATACCACATTGTGGTTGTAATCCCACAACGTGTGTGTCGGCCACAGCGACCTTTGACGGCTGAAATGTGTTCAGTTCATCCTCCTTCATTCCGTGCGCATGTGAGGTGACCTTTGACCTTTGACGGTCAAAAATCAATTCATCTTTTAAGTCCTAAAATGATCATTTTAGCCAAATTTGAAGAAATTCCTTCGAGTTTTTCCGAGGTAATCGTATTTTTCCACGTGAAAATCACTCCAAACAGGACGTGTGTTGCTCGATACACGATTAAGAATGTTCAGTTAGCCGATACGGATTAATTAGAAAAACATGACAGGCTGATTTTAGCAAACACAAACTGCAGACACATCCACCAATAACCTTCAAGCGTGCATGTACGTTTGGATGACCTGCAATACACTTCTGATAAAGTTTAAAAAAAAAAAAAAAAGACAAGAAAAGCGAGTTCTTGTACTCCGAAGCTCAGAATTCTCTTTGATCCAAATATGGAATCAGATCCAAAGATAAAAACCTTCTTCAAGGGAGAAATTTTGAGGGCAACTTATGAGTCTGATAACACACTTTGGAGAAATATCTCAATATTGGAATAAGTGGACCACCCTGCTGGATTTGGGGGGGGTCCAGTCTGGGTTTAGCCCCCCGACCCTGTCATCCGCCCCTGTGACCCGTCAAGATTTAGTACTTTACTTTGAAAATTTAAGTATTTCCTTGAGCGCGGAAGCTTACTGCAGGTACTGCTCACTGACGCGTGGAAGTGATAGCGCTGCTGCGTGCGTCTGGTAGATTACAGAGTAACACACACACACACACACACACACACACACACATCTAAAGCAGCAACGTGTATTGAGTAGTTTAGCAGTCGTGGAAGGAACGATTGGAAGAGATGTGATCGTCAACAACCGGTAGGAATCCAGGAGATGAAAACCAATCGCGGAGGGAAAGCCCCATTGATTCGTAACCACCGATGGGTTAACCACATGTGACGTGATCAGCCTGGACCGGTTCAGATCCCTCACGCTGTGGTTGTGGTCGTGCGCTCACACCTCCGACTGAGTTACACAAAATTTACAGGGAAGGAAAAACAAGTAAGAAGAGTGTTTTCTTTGCAAAGCTACGGCCTGAGGTTAGATCACAAAGCCGCAGGGTCGGTCGCGTACCGACTGTGGTTTTAAGGGTTGGTTCCTAATGACTGACGGGGGGGGGGGGGGGGAACAATTTTTTTTTTTCATGTGAGCTTCCTGTTTCAAACTGGAGATGTGACCACAGCTCAGAGGCGGGAAACACGTGATTAGGGTCTCTGAACTTGTGTGTTCCAACAATGGACACTTTCCCTCGTCCCTACACCGTCCCAGCTGCTCCACTTACAGATATCAGGCGCTGAAAATTCGCAACAAATCAACCCCGGGTGTGTTGTTGTTTTTTTAGTGGTTTAAAAAAAAAAAAAAGTTCAACCGACGCCAAACCCTCTCGACCGAATCTCCAAGATTTCCTTCCATAAACGCAAATCCCGCCGGATATTTTGAATCAATACACTGGTGCGTTGAGGTGAAAATTTGTTTTATGTATCATCTTAAAGGTCCTAATGAGCCTCATCAAGTCATAAAAGAATACAATCACAGTCGTCGTCCTCGTCCTCCGCTTCATCTGGTGGGTCCAGGTCGCGGGGGCAGCAGCCTCAGCAAGGAAGCCCAGACTGTCCTCTCCCCAGACACTTCCTCCAGCTCTTGCGGGGGAATCCCGAGGCGTTCCCAGGCCAGCCGATTGATATAATCCCTCCAGCGTGTCCTGGGTCAGCCTCAAGGCCTCCTCCCGGTTAGGTATGCCTGGAAAACCTCCCGAGGGAGGCGTCCAGGTGCCACCAGATGCCCGAACCACCTCAACTGACTCCTCTCACATGGAGGAGCAGCAGCTCTACTCTGAGTCCCTCCCGAATGACTGAGCTTCTCACCCTGTCTCTAAGGGAGAGCCCAGCCACCCTGCGGAGGAAACTCATTTCAGCCGCTTGTATTCGCGATCTTGTTCTTTCAGTCATTACCCAGAACTCATGACCACAGCTGAGGGTTGGAACGTAGATTGACCGGTAAATCGAGAGCTTCGCCTTCTGGCTAAGCTCCTTCTTCATCACAACAGACTGGTTTAGCGCCCGCATCATTGCGGACGCCGCCCCAATCCGCCTGTCAATCTCCCGCTCCATCTTACCCTCATACGTGAACAAGACCCCGAGATACTTAAACTCCTCCACCTGAGGTAAGACCTCCCCCCCGACCTGGAGTGGGTAAACCACCCTTTTTCGTCTGAGGACCATGGCCTCAGACTCGGAGGTGCTGATTCTCATCCCAGCCGCTTCACATTCGGCTGCAAACTGTAACAGCAGAGACGACAACCTCCCGCCACCGATCCAATCACAGTATTTTTACTTTATGATTGCTTTTTTTTACTTATAATAAAGCCTGAAAAATTAATGCGTATTGGATCTTTTGGCCAAAATGTGACAGTTCTTAGTTTTTTTCTTTAAAAGGATCTTTTAATAAAACATTATTGGAAGTCTAACCGCTGTGAAAGTGTAGATTTCACAGCGTGAATGAAGAAAACAAACTCCTTGATGGAGGCGGAGGAAGACGAGGCGGAGGAAGACGAGTCGTAGCGCGGCGAGGAACCGGGAGCTTATTCATGCTCCGTTAGCACAAGAGCTAGTTCTCCTCCGTATCTCCACATAAGTTCAGCTTTGGGTTGTAAATCTGATTGAAGGTCAGATTTCAGTACCTGAGCTACTAGCAAACATGAAGCTAACGGTGAAGCACGTTAGCAGGAGTGTTAGGAGTGATCTAACAGGAGTATAATGAGGATCAGTTGCCTAATAAAGCTGCAGCCTCTGCTGGGAAATAGAGCACAAGTGTAACGTCTCAGTTACTGGCTGATGCGGCAGGAAGGAATGCCGGCTACGCCCGTCGCGCTCCTCCCTGTTAGCCAGGAGGATGCAGCCTCACAGATGTGACTCTCATGTCTCCTAATCTCACCCTTGAATAACCTCACCCTCAATAATCTCAGCTAAAAAGCGAGCTGCACCATCTTCAAGTTTCCTAAAGTCCTAGTTTCAGCGGAGGTGTCGTGCTAAGCTAACGAGCATCCTCAGCGGATCTCACCGCCCTCGGAGGAGAGAGGGGGATCTATATCTTGTCCGGCTGTGGTGAGGACGTAAATAAAGTTATTTTATTTCTTTTAATGAATGAAAATCTGGGAATAAGGTCAATAAACTAAAACATTAAACATCAATTATTTATGTCAAATTTTTTTTTTAACCACAAAACAGGGTGGTCTGCTTCATCACGAAGTAACACACCACAGAAATTATACGAACAAATACAATGTAAATCATACAACGCGTCGGGGGACCAGGGGTCGTCGAGGAAACCATATTTTTTCGGTATTAAATTTTCTGATATGTGTTGTTGCCTTTATCTTTACCTTTGACAATAACCCCCCCTCTACTTAGCAGTCAGAGCCAATGAAGAGTTTGCCTCTGATGATATCATAAACCACACACTTTGGTTTCTTTAATCTCACGTTGTGGCTTTGGAGTTTGTGTGTGTGTGTGTGTGTGTGTGTGTGTGTGTGTGTGTGTGTGTGTGTGTGTGTGTGTGTGTGATTAAACTAACCATCCCCCCCCCCCCAGCAGCCAACAGTTTTCACACAGGAAGTCGCTGTGGTCAGAGGGAGAGAAACTCTGCGGTGTTACTCAGCCCGTGAAAAATGTGGACCCTTGTGAAGTTATGATGATGATGTCATAGTGATGCAACCTGGGTTTGGATTAGCTGGCGTCAATCTGTTCAAACTTTTTATTCAACAAGATTCGCATATGTTATGAATTCACCATATATACATGAACGCTCGATTCACGATTTTTGCATTTCCATGTCATATATATATTTTTTATTTAAATACTTTAAATAAAGAAGTCATTATTTATAGTCAAATGGCACCGTTTCACTGCCTGCGCCATGAAAATGTCTTGAAATAACTACGAAAATTACAAGATTTTGTTGTTTTGAGAATCGGACACATGGCCGGAACTACTTTCCTGCCTGAGCGCAGTGATTTGATTCAGCGCCTCATTATGAAACAAAACTTTTGAAGGCTCGTAGCTTCTAGAAAAGTCGCTAACCAGCCGATAAGAGACGACTGAATGATTCAAACCTTACTGATTTGATGACTGTTGCCTGAGTCATGCTAACACTTCCCATCCATTGGCATTCATTGTGCTAAGCTAACTAGCATTCAGCTGTAGCGCTGAGGTTTTCAAAAAAAAATTCTAGTTTTCATAATGAACACAAATATTCAGTCTTGAAAGACTGAAAGCGCAGCACAGGTGCTGATGTGTTAGTCACGTTTGTTTAAGGAAGCGCGAACCAAGGCGGGGTCACGCCGTGATGGCGCTTGATTTATTCAGGTTACCAGGTACGATCGATGCGGCCGTTCAGAACTTACTGGCTCTGTATGCGGTCAAAGTTTTAGCACCTGCTGTTGCACCTGTTAATTACATGGATTTTCGTGGTCGAGTAGCTGGAGTGTGTTACACACACTCACACACAAACGTGCCCACATGGTACCGTCTCGTTAACGCTCAGCACCTGCACTGACACACTCCTCCTTAACTCCTCCTCCACCAGATGAAAACACACACAATAGCAGGACAGCTGCTGCCCCGCCTCAGCAAGCTTTAGTTTCGACAACCTACACACTCCTGTGTGTGTGTGTGTGTGTGTGAGTTATATCTCGTGTACTGCTCAGCCGATGAGTCTTAAGCGTTATAAAGTGGAACTTTCTGGATTGAGGGTACTTGAGGACTTCCTCGGTCCAGTGGATCTCCTCCTCCACGTCCTGGGAGCGTTCGGTGGGAGGCCGCCGACCCAGTGACCCCTCCCAGACACAACATGACCTCCAGCTGCAACTTCCTGGGTCACACTGGGGGTCACCTGCTGAATCAGCAGAAAACTGATGCCTTTAGCTGTAGCTCGTCGTATTTTAATAGAGCTGAACGTTCCATCCAGCGTGTACGTCTACGCAAACGAGCTTCCCCGCAAGAAAAGTCCAACTCACGAACACCTGCTAGCAGCCACACGCAGGATAATATTAGCAATATTAGCATCCTCGATAACAAGTCAACAAAAAATAAGTCAACAAATAAAACCTGGCCGACTATTCTCATGAAAATACAAGGACGAGAAAACTAGAAAGCCGTAAGAGCAGCAGAACTTAGGGGACGCATGCGTCTGTTTCTTCGACACCGCATCGGGAGATCGGTCACTTCAAATGCAGCTGCTACTGGGAACTGTGCAGGTAGCAGGCGGTGCTATGAATATCATAATAAAAAGGAAAAGAAAGAAAGAACAGGGTACAAAGTACATCATAATATAGGAAGATACACACAGTCAAATCAGGAGGATGTTAAAAAATATGTCATTGAGAGATGAACCGCATATTTAAATGTGAAAAGATGATATTAGGGACGTTTGAAATGAATAAGTCCACTCAGAGGGAGGTAGATGTCCACAGGAAGGACTGGTTTCCTGTGGAGTTGTGTGGAGGCAGTGTGTGGCTGAATGTGTGAATGTGCTCCTGTGTTTGATGGGGGGGTGGGGTCCCTGGCATCCTCCTCCCTGACACTGCTGTCAGTGTCGGGCTACAGGACCTCATTCTCTTCTGTCAGTCTGTGTACTCCATGGTGTACTAATACTTGTACAATATGGTGATGTAGGATTGGAGGGTGCTGTTCTGTGAGTGTGTGTACATATATATATATATATATATGTGGGGGGGGGGTATACCTACGATCTGGGCTACACGCCCGATCTGCACGTCTTGTCTCAACAGCTGTCTTCCTCCACCCCCCTTTTCCTCTCCTCCCCCCCCCCCCCCCGTAATCCACTTTTTCCATCCCTTTTTTTCCCCTCTGCCTCTTTTTCAAACCACCCCGCTCCTTCGCTCTCTTCCGCCTCGTCTGCACCCCACAGAGCTCCCACGACATCAAACCCTGTCATGTCTAGACCCTGCGCGCGCGTCCGCATGCGCGCGTCACCGTGTGTGTTCTTAGCAGCTGCTTAAATACAAGAGTGGAAACGTCTTTGGGATTCATCAACAAACAAATAAACTATAAAAGTGGATTTGCAAGCTGAAGTCTGGCGGCCGTCCAGTGGAAGCCATCTTCACACACACAAACACACACACTCTGAAGGGAACTCTGAATCACCTTGAAGGTTCTGCGAGGCCAGACGCTGACTCATAGGTCAAGGTTCCTCAGCTTGCTGGAAGGTTCTTGATGCATCGAGCTGAACCTCCAGTCTGGATACTTTAGGATCCCACACCAAGCTGAACTGCAGCGCTCACTCCTGTAGATTAATAATCCGACACGGCCCACATCCTCCATCTCAATCCTGAAATCGAAACTCAGCTCAGTGTTCAACCTCCTCGTTAAGGTTTTAATTGAAAGATTCTGAGCTCTGATTCTTAATCTGGTGTAAAATATTCGGACAAATGTCAGATTAATGTTACAACCAACAACTCCCGGCTGAAAGAATCTAATCCAGCCTCTTTATTTGAGTTTTTAGTTTGTTTCGCAAGGGTTTGCCGTGTTTGAAAGGGATTTGTTGGAACAGAAAGGAGGAAGGGGTTGAAGCGCAGGGTGAGAGGGAGGAGGAGGAGGAAACGGAGGAGGCGCTGTTGAGCAACGGGGGGACAGAACTTCTCCCAGCCGGCCAGCTGTCCAGTCAGAACCGGAATCAGTTAGTCACCGCGCTTGGGCTCCTGCTCCGTAAACACAGAGCTAACAGGCGGGTTTAATTTAACTCCGCCCCCACCGCCCCGCACTGGTTAACGTGATTCTCATCAGTACTTTCAGTGGCGCCCCTACCAAATACTTCTCTAATATAGGGGGTGCTGTAGTACCACATTGAGGACACAACATATATTTTTGAGAATTTTTCCCTCAAAAACGTCGCCCTGATACTCCATCGTCCTCTAGAAACATGGCTCTTTCTTCTTTGGGATATTTTGACAATAAACTACAATTTGTTAAAAATAATAATATCAGCAAAAAGTAGTTTCAGAGACCTCTTCCTGGGAACGTCGAACACAGAGTTCGCCATCTTAAGCGTTTAAAGACCACATCCAGGGTTGTTTTTTTTTCTTTCCGCGTACGTGTTTAATGTGTGAGAAGTGGGGTTAAATAGAACTGTCTGGGGATCAGATGACTTACCAGCACACACACACACACACACACACGCACACACACACACACACACACACACACACACACACACACACACACAGAGTGTTTAATTTCTCCACTCCACTGAGCTTCTGATGATGTCATGTGTGAGCAATCATTTAACCATCTTGCTAAACACTGTCTGTTTGTGTGCGTGCCTCTGCGTATGTGTGTGTGTGTGTGTGTGAGTGTGTGTGTGTGAGTTGAACAGATGTCAGTGATGAATCAGTGTCTGATCATCACACTGCCCTTGCACTCATGGTAGGAAGGACTTCTTGCATTCCAAAGAAAGGACAAACGTCCATGAAGCCGGCGTGATGGTCCTGCTGGTCCGTGGTGGGAACTGCTGGTCCGTGGTGGGACCTGTGCGACCCTCCTGTCGCTCTGTTCAATCTGAACTTTGGTGGCACCCGGGGCCCTGAGTTCCGGAGGAGCTTCTACGTGAGCGTCTTGCTCTTCTCCACCACCTTTACCACATTTTTCAGTAAATCCTGGGTTGAATATGCCACATTTTTGTCCTACTTATCGGAATGATATTTCGCTCCATTTATGAATAATACGTGACACTTGGCTACCCGGAATGCTAGCATGCTATCTGGAAGTAGACAACCGCTTTCGCCGGCACAGCTTTGGCTCTCAACTATCTCAGCAATGTCCTGTGCTCGTCTCTGCTCACTTGCTCATTTGGGAGTTTATTTCCAGGCGAGGAGGCCTCGTGGCCGACTCAGGACACGCTGGAGGGAATATCTCTCGGCTGGCCTGGGAACTCCTCTGGATTCCCCCAGAAGAGCTGGTGGACGTGGCTGAGGAGAGGACAGTTTGGGCTTCCTTGCTGAGGCAGCTGCCCCCGCGACCCGGACCAACCAGATACGCGGAAGACAACGACGACGAAGATGAAGCATATAGTAATATTTTTGGATAATAAATATCCGCGACTTCGCGCTGACGTGCATTAGAAGAAGGGTTTCCTTGATTTCCCACAATTCCTTGCAGCAGCAGCTTTGAAAGTGACGCGCTACTCAGCTGTTCACCAAAACAATCACCGGGACCCCAAGGAGGAATGCAGTTCATCATATTTATTATAAATATCATAAATACTGTATAAGTACCCATCTAAAGCTCCGTTCAACTTGTTTCATTGAATATTTTTTTCTAATCTGAACAAATATATGATTAATTATTTGGTTATTACATAATTATTCAGAATCCATAAACAAATTCACATTTTCCTCTTGTTCTCAGTTTTAAAAGTTGAACTAAAAGTTCCACGGAGATGTTGAGGGACAAGATGAGCGACACGAGTGACGAAACACGTCTGATTCTGAATCCCAAGAACTAATTTTGCCTTTCCGCTCTCACCTGAGAACGAACGTTGGCGAATCTTTCTGTTTTAAGAGCAAACTTTGATACACGTTGTGTGTTTTACTTTGCTCTCGAAAGATGCAACACACGCACGCGCGCGCACGCACAAGAACAGTCTGGCATCTAAAGCTAATGAGGTGATTGCTGCATTCACAGAATCGCTCTCTCTCTCTCTCTCTCTCTCTGCGTGCGTGTGTGTGTGTGTGTGTGTGTGTGTCAGTGAGATCGGGGGTTGGCAAACAGAGCACAGCAAATGTGATAATTGGTCCCATGTGGTTTTCGAGTGTTTGTCTCTTTGTGTAAGTGTGCGTTTAAGTTTTTTTTTGTTTGTTTGTTTGTTTGCTTGCTCGTTCTTTTTGGAGATTTTTTTTTTTTTTTAACGAAACCTTTTTGGACTCAATGTTTCACGCAACAAAACCTCACAGTAAGTCACTAGATTTGAAACTTTAGAGGCAGGATGGACAAAAAGCGGAAACAAAAAAGGGAAGAGAGGAAAAAGAGGGAGACACAATGAGCGACGTAATTTATCGTGCGGACTGAGACTTGGCCCGGTTGCTTCCTATCACGCTGACACAGGATTGTGTCTCTCTCTCTTGGTTTAATATACGAGCAAACACACACGAAAAAATATCCTCACGCCCTCCCCGCATCATCGCTGATGCATCCGGGTGCTTGACGAATTGCTGCAGACCCGCCCATGGACGCGCAGGAGTCGGTCCCGGTGCGTAGCTGCTCCACAGCTCATTCTTGGTCACAGAAACACTTAAAAATCCCGACTTGCGTTTAGTTTTAATTTGGTAAAATGAAAAATTGCATGGGATGAACGCACTTCCCGTACAACCCCGAGAGGAGGAAAGAACCGTTGTTTCGGGTCAGAGTGGCGATTTCTTGTCTGAGTGAGCCGCAGACTGCAAGGGGGTTGGGCCTCAGCGAGAGGGGAGTTTTCCCAGCTCGAGCACCTGCTCGGGTTCACTTGCCCGCCGTCCATGTTCCTGATACAGATGCACATCTCCTAACCAGCTTTCTTGCGCAAATAGACTCTGAAATGAGGCCGTTTGAGAAACAAAATGGCCTCATTTCCCTTTAACGTCCTCTGACTTATCAACAACTCCCAGAGGAGCCCCCGGCGATGATGGATATACGGCTCAGGGAGGTGGGGGGGAGGGGACACATGTGGCCCTCCGCCGGTAACGACGACTAACGCTGCTGACGATGCCGCACGGAGGATTACGACGGGTCGTGTGTGTAACTTTTATGACATAATTACGAAAAGATAGTACGGATTTGACGACACTTACAGGATATTGTGTAAAAGCTTACGATGTAACGAGTAGCTTTACGGTTGAGGGCTGGACTGACATAAGTAGTGGACGGCACACTCCCTCATGTTGGCGTGTATTAATGGCCACTTCTAATGTGAGATTGTAGTGTGTGTGTGTGTGTGTGTGTGAGAGAGAGAGAGAGAGATGGCTAACATCCCATTAAAACTAAATTAGCCAACAGTGTTACGAGCTGATTATTTGACACTGATGTTAATTTTGTCATTGCCTTGAGGATTAAATAGCAAGTACACGCGTGCGCGCGCACACACGCAGCAAGTAAAAAAAGCATGTACCAGGAAGTTCACTGAAAATAACCCAAAGAAAATTTGAGTTAATTTTTATATGCTGAAAAATGTTCAAGTGTTCATTTTTGCTTGAAATAAGTCAGTTTTTTAAGTAGATATACAGACAGACTGACAGATAGACGGGCAAATACTTTATGATGCCAAAGGAAATTCAGTTCCTCAGCTCTTTCAAATGACATTCAACAAATGTCATAAAAAACTGATCAGAATAACATCTTAAAATGGCAGCTAGAAAACCAGGTTAAAGGCGTCGAAAAAAGTAGCAGTAGTAGTAGTGCAGGTAGCGAGAAATAAAGTGTTGCTGGAAGCCTTAATCCAGGAATCCTGTGTGAGGTGCCAGATAGGCTGTGTGTGTGTCATACGTGGAGCATCCCTGATTGCAGCTGTTTGACTTTGCCAGACCACACAAACTGAAACCCTGATCCCTGATCCCTGATCCTGCGGTGCAATACGTGAAACTCTCAACCGCCTGGTTTTGTTTGCGTTGAGCACCAGATCATTGTCACCACTCCAAGTGTTTGACCTCCATCATTACCGTTTATGAGCCACGCAACTGTGGTGTCATCCCTACATTCAATAATCTGGTTCCCCTCTAATCTGGCTGCACAGTCAACATAAACAGCATCGGGCTGAGAACGATGCCTTGTGGGACTCCAGTGCTCAGCATGAAAGACGAATTGATGGTTCTCTCTCTCTCTCTCTCTCTCTCTCTCACACACACACACACACACACACACACACACACACACACGCACGCACACACACACACACACACATATCCTTGTACTTATACCTTTGTGAGGACTTTCATTGACGTAATGCATTCCCGAGCCCTTCACCCTAACCCTGACCAGAACCCGATTCTAACTTCGACCCTAAAACCAAGTCCTGACCCTCAAATGTCCCTTTGAAGAAGTGAGGACGGGCTCAAATGTCCTCACTTTCCAAAAATGTCCTCAAGCTGTTGGTTAATTACGTATTCTAGTCCTCAATATGTAGCAAGTACAAGAACACACACACACACACACACACACACACTTGCAGCAAGTAACTAGGGTAGGATCTGGTTCAGAAAAAATATTTTGCTGCGGATCAACACTGACAAGCAGTTGCAAAGCTAGTAATCAAAATGACCCCAAACACACTTCACACACACACACACACACACACACACACACACACCCTATTCAGTCAAACAATACGACACACGCTTGTGGTGTGTATCATGCTTCGGTTTGCTGCAGGTTCAGCTTGGACACACCTCCTGCATCTGTTCACTCTTTCTTCTTCTGTCTCTTCTTTTTTTTTACACCAACACTATCTGTGACACTTCTGTTAATTATCGGGCAACCTACCCAACACACACACACACACACACACACACACACACACACACACACACACACACGTGCAGTGACCTGATAATTGGTGAGTTAATTGCAGACTGTTTTCTGACACAAGATCGCCATGCTACCTTGAACGCCATCATTATATCACCCACAGCACACGCGCTCACACACACACACACACACACACACACACACACACACTCTCTCTCTCTCTCTCTCTCTCTCTCTCTCTCTCTCTCTCTCTCTCTCTCTCTCGTACACAATAATTACAGGTAAAAGGAAACTGAGAAGAGCAGCAGGTGGCTGCTTTATCATATTGTTAGAAATCCCTTGATTGGACATTTAAAATCCCCTCAGAGACAAAAACAGAAGTGAAAAGAAGTCAGAAGTACTCAATTTGTCTAAAATAGTAATTAAAATTCAGTGCAAAACAGCTTTTATTGCCAAAACCTGGCAGAGTTTTGCAATAAATATCTCTTTTTATACAGCTTATAAAAGTTTTTCTCCTTGGCTCCTTTAGTGCTGGAACATCGTAATTACAACAAATATTTAGCTCACCATTAAATCTTGAAGCTGTACAGTCAACAGTTTTTAGTTTATTTTGCTCAAATCTGACAAATTATATAAGTAAACTTTGTTTAACTAACTAAGAGGGACCAAGAGAGACCCCCCAAAATTAAGAAAAATATGTTTAAAATGTTGGATGCTTGTTCTTGAGGACGTGGAAGTCTCATATCACGAGGTAGGCGCGCGTTAAAGTTTCAGGCAGCCCCGCACTGCTGGGAAACGCTCGGACTTGGAGAGTTCTCTCAAGTCTCATTTTGTGACATCACAACTTCAGGGGAAGCTCCATATATGGCAACTCACCTGGCTCTGGTTTCAGTGCCCAGTGGTGTTGCCGCCCACCCCCACTCTGCCACCGAAGAGCAGATTACAGAGCTACGGCGTTGTTGTCAAAATGGCTGACAGACTGGGTTTTTTCGGGTGCAAACGCTTCTTGTCCTTGCCTGCCAAAGAAGACGAACAAAGGCAGCAATGGGAAGACTGTTTGTTTTCAGGGGAGCAGGTATCTCTTTCGCCTTCGCCGCTCGTGTGCTCTCGGCATTGCACGGACAGCAGTTTCAGAAACAAACCTCAGTTTGACGCTGGATTTGCGAAAAAGCTAACCCCGAAGGCAACTGCTGTCCCGCCTTTACACGGTGGTGAGGAGGACGCCGAAGCACAGGCGGTGTTTTTAGCTCTCAACTGGGACAACGAGGTGTATGGTTGTATCGCCGAAGTCGGGGGGGGGGGGGGCCTGAATCCGAGCATTTCAGAGGGAAGCAGGAAAGAGGCAGGACAGAGCAGCACACAGACTGCGATGTGCGTTAATTATGGAGTTTTTGGATTGATGGGTTCTTTCAAGAGTGCTGTACCGTATTAAAAGCCCCTGAAAAGATCAGAGTAGGGCCTCTTTCACTTGTGCAGTATTAGTACACAGTTAAAACCTTTGATGGACTTTAACATTTCCTATGGCGATGCACGTGGTCACAATCCAGAATAGTAGCCAAAAACCAGCATAGTTGGTTTTATACAAGCAACTATTTGCATTGAGACATTTATGAATATTATGCATTAATATGGACTCTAAAATATTTGGATCTTTGAGGAAAATTTGCATGTAATACGAACACAGCCTGTCCGCTGATCCTTTGAAGAAATTTCAATGGAGATCTGAAAGTGGTGTGTGTGTGTGTGTGTGTGTGTGTGTGTGTGTGTGTGTGTGTGTGTGTGTGTGTGTGTGTGTGTGTGTGTGTGGAGAAAACACACTAATACACACACTGACCACAATGGTGAGGGAGGTTTGGAGTCCACAGTGCGACTGCCAAGAGGTGATTGGTGAGCGGCTAGCCACAACACACACACACACACACCCTCTTTCCAACAGACTTTTAATAGTGTCAGTTACCTGCCGCAAGAGCATGTGTCTGGCACTGCTTTGAGTCTGAATCTGTGTGTGCGTGCGTGTGTGTGTGTGTGTGTGTGATCAAACTGGTGCTGGTAGAGGAATTACCGCTCTTGCACTTTTAAGTACTTTAGCAAGTTTCTTTACATCTGTCTGGTCTCCGGGCAGATTTTGCCTCTGCAGCAGCATCAGGACTGCGAGATGCAAACTTACAAGCGTGGCGTTGAGAAATAAAGGCCACGCTCTTAGATGGGTGAATCCGTGAATACCTGCGTTTAAATGTAATGAGTGTTTATTACTTATGATGAAGTAATGACAATTATGTACTCCTGGAATAATGTAGTAACTGAGTACTTAGTGGTTAGAATGTCAGCATGTTGTGGCTGGAGTTATTCTATCATGAGATATTAATTCCACAAAGCCCTGTTTTTGGACGCTTATACCATCATCCATAAATAAATTGAAGGAATTCCATCGTACCTCTGTAGGTGGGAGTCTGAGTGGAGGTCTAGGGGTTTAGGAAGGTGGCGAGATCCTCAAGATGTTTTGCATTTCCCGAAGAAACTGCTGAGTCTCGGCAGGGATTTATTGCATTACTGGAATACACAGCAAATTAAACATCTGGTTTTAATATTATGTAAACTGCTACTTGCTCCCTGTTGAGTAACTAACAAGTCTCTCACACACACACACACACACACACACACACACACACACACACACAGTGATAGAAATGACTCTTTTTCCCATTAATCCCACTCATATTCTTGTAAAATCTGACTCATCATTGTCTTGACTGCACACAATTGTTTTCTAATTTTCCCCCAAATGTATGTTTGTTGACATTTCCAGTATTATAACATGAAATACTACTTAGCTATGCGGTTCAGTCAGTGTGTGTGTGTGTGTGTGGGTGTGTGTGTGGGTGAGTGTGCATGCGCGCACGCGTGTGTTGTAAATCTGTTGCCTAATTTGACTGAGACTCACCTCAGCTGCAAGGGTTGTATTAATAGTGACACCCGCAGGTCAACCTCGATACTGCGGCCTGCAGTTTTTGGCATGAAACCGTACCAAAGAGAACCTGTAGATTCCTAAAAAAATAAAATAAAATAAAAAGACAAAGAAAATATTTGAATCATACCTCAAATACTTTTTCACAACCGTTGTACAAAATACAGTAACACATCACACAGCAGGCCAAATACTACATTTGATGGTGTAACAGAAACAATGTACTAACATGGATCATGATGCAGAGATTCCAGTCAGATCCACAAGCTCCGCAGTTTGTCTTCTTATACATTTTCATTATGAATATGAATAAGATATATACGATATTATGGGATTTTTAAAGGCGAGTGCAACCCCTGGTCCTCTGGTCAACTTGTGGTCAATCTGTTGATTCCCAGATCTCCAACTGAAATATTGCATTGATTCTTTTGATGACTCTTGCAAACACCTTTTTGTTGTTGTTGTTGTTGTTGTTGTTGTTGTTTATAATCGTCCGCGTTCTGCCTCCGATTCTACGCTCCCCATTTCTGCTAAGCGTGACGCGCTGAGTTCACGTTTCGAGTCGTGCTCCGTCCGTTCACACGCGTGGTGGAAAAAAAGAAATAAATGCACTCAGTCGAGAATGTGTTTCGGCAGCAGTGAGAGGTGACTCCATTGTTGAGGACTGACAGTTATATGATGCAGGCTGAGAGGCACGTGAAAAAACACAACAGCAATAGGAGTGTGTGTGTGTGTGTGTGTGTGTGTGTGTGTGTGTGTGTGTGTGTGTGCGTGCGTGCGTGTGTGTGTCCAGCCACAGACAGCACGTCTCCTTGTCTGCTACCCCTCAAATAAATTCTGCTCTGTTGTTTTTCCTCTAATACAGCTACTGGAACAATCAAATATATTGACCAGCATACACACACACACACACACACACACACACACACACACACACAAACACACACACACACAAACACGCACACACACACACAAAGATAAGTCTTGTCATGCTCTTGAGATGTGCATAGGTTGGGAGTTCTCTACAACCGGTCCAATATGCAACATTATCTGGTCACGTATTGGCTCCACTACACATACACACAGTCAAAGACAGTGATGCGCGTGCACGCACACACACACACACACACACACACACACACGCACACACACACACGCACACACACACACACGCACACACACACACACGCACACACACACACACACACACACACACACACTGCGTCTGCTGGTCTAGGCCCATTGATCCCAGGTTCGGTGCCACAGAGGTTTGAATCCAATGCTGATAAGAAATCCACACACTGGGCAGGTCAGACACTTAGACTCCAGTTGTAGTTGGATTGTTTAATACTTTATTATCCCAGGCTGTCTTTTTTTGGGAGGAGAGATAAAACTGCAGGCATCTTTGAAAAATATGAAAAATTAACATCATTTATGAATCAACGTCACTTTTAGCTTCCAAACCTTTGCTATGAAATAACGCCGCTCGTGTACCGACACAGAAATTTTAGTGTTGTTGCGCAGGCTCAAGTAGGTCTAATGAACAGGGGAGTGGAGTTACAAACTGGGGCCGGCACGTTTTAAAAAGAAATTTTCAAGTAATTTTTTGTCGTGGGATCAAGGGGCGTTAGCGCCAGCTAACTTGCTAGCTTTAGCTGGGTACTGTCGTTCATTCAGTGCGCCAAACTCTGATTAACAAGCAGACTAATTACTTTCTTGCTTCCTCTGTGAGCATATTAACCGGTTGCAATAGTATTACACTCTTACAAGGGCGGTACAGTAGTATTTATGATGATATATTTCAGTAAACCTAAGTTCGTTTTAAGCTAGCTCAGTGGTCTCCATAACGTTAGCTCCCCTCCGTGTTTTGGAAAGAAGTTTGGCCTCAGCCTCTCTACCTCATCGTCTTGGGTCCTTTGCAAATCAGCGTTGTTGTCATTAGCTTGTCAGTTCACGCAGGCACACGGACGTCTGTGTGCGTTCGGCGGTAGGAGGGACAAACTGTTTCGGACAAGACCATTTCACAGTGGTGTTGGGGCTCCAGATGGGAAGTTGGACGTCTTCTTGTGTGTTTCCCGCCTATTTTGAGTGACTCACCTTTGTCTTGTTTATCCTCTTCAGCCACATCTTTGTTTGTTTGTATGTAGTTTGTATTTTAGTTCAGTTTGTCCTGTCAGAACTAGGACTGCTAGAGCTACTGGACCAGAAACGCCGGCAACAGCGGAATGATAAACTAAAAAGACACAGGCGAGTCACTGAAAAAGGCGGGAAACAGACAAAGACAGGAAGTGTGATCAAACCAAGACATCGGAGGGAGGTAACTTCAAAATAAAACAGCAACTGAGTACACTGATCAAATCCCATCAAACAACAAAAATAGAAGGAAAATCAAGGAACACAATGATCAACCAATCATTGTGAGGCTATTACAGTTCAAACTTTCAAAACTGAGTCGTACTGACAGTCTGAGATCGTCAGTCACTACGAGTATACGTACACACAGTATCGCCTCATAAATTGTAGATGTACATTGGTATACAAATATGTAGCTCATAGATTATCTGTTTATAAGTAGTACTAATCGTGCTTTGGATGAACACTCACGCAGCTCATCTGAGTGTTTTGATGTAAACTGTTTGGAAAAAATCTGAAAAAAGCAGAATGATCTAGACTTTAAGATTTTAAGATCTTAATCACTGGATTCCATTAAATATTCCATCAATCTTGTTTATTTTATTTAATCTTCGACTTTTATCAGCCTACTTTTAATGGTTTAGTGTTTTATTTTCGTAGTTTTATCTTGTAAAATATTGCTATCGTAGTTCATTGTTAACCACTTTTCTTTTTTTTCTTTTTCTTTAATCCTGCCTTAATTTTGCCACATAAATAAAGTTCAGTTCAATTGTTCTAAAAATCCCCTCAAATCCCAACCTAAAGTGACTTTTATTAAACACACAGCATCACAAAACACGCTCAGAAAAAAAAAGTTATTCTTCTACCAAGCAATATAGTCCCCCAAGACACCAAAGGGGTTGCCAAGCAACAGTGGAGCATTAATACGGTGCTGGTCTGCCTCCAGTTGCTGCCGGTGTCTTGAGGCAAGTTTGACATGGAGGAGCTGCTACAAAAGTTGGTAGTCCAAGAAGGCTTTGATTTTTTTGTGTGAGGAGGCCCAGGAGTTTAGTGGCAAGTGACTTTTACAAGGTAAGTTTTAACCAATAAGCCAACTTTAGCCTATATTTAGCATGGATAGTCGCTAAAGGGTTGGGTCTAATGGTTAAATTTGATCCGGTATCACAGTCACTAATGGGCAATATGCAGTAACGTTGCTCTCATTGCGCTACCAAGCTGAATATCTGGCCATGAAAAGTCCTTAGTGAGCTGATGTGACAGTTTTAGCTATTAGCAATATTTGCTAACGTTAGCAAGAACTCGTGGAAAAAGTGATTTAAAAGAAGGTGAAGTACAAATTCGTACCATCTCAACTTCAAGGGTACCTGCACTGAAAACTGATTTGTGCTTGGAAAGTACAACCCATTCCCCGCTGATGGAAAGAGCTACGCACAACATCTCCAGCCTTTTCTCTCCGTCCATGTTTATTTTTTTAAATCCTCCCACCACTTCCACCTGACCTGGCAGCTTGACGTGAAGCGAGTGGCGGCAGTATTTCTGAACGCTGTGCTATGAACGCTTGACTATCTGTGGTCAAATGTGATGAAATGCAGTCTTCACATGGAGTTTGGGAGGAGAGAAAGAGAGAGAGAGAGAGAGAGAGACTGAAGGAATCATCCTGTCCTCCCTGAGGGACAACTGAAACCTTTTAAAGCCCCTCGCTCTCGCCGTCTGTCCCTTGATCACCTCCTTCTTCAGTTTTCTCTGTTCGCTATCTTTCCCCCTCCGTCACCCTATCAGACATGGCAAGCTCTGGTCGATAGGGCCATTAGTAAATAACAGATACATAATTTATTAAATATCCTTAGATACATATTTCAGCATTGGATTACCAGGCAGAGTGTAGGTGGTGGTGGTGGGGCACTGTGGGAGCAAGACGGGAGAACCGTGGACTTGCCGACACTTCACTGTGTGAGTAATTATTTTTCCGTGCTAAATACCGAACATAGTAGCCTGGTTAAAGTACACGCAACTGAAAAAATATGAAAGCGTAAATGTTTGGTTTAGTTTGACTGTCGAGCTGAGAAATGTCATGCTTTATTTTTACTGATATTGCATGTGCGTGATTCTTTTTATGAGGGGAAATCAGCATTAGCACTGAAACGATAATCAAGTGCGGCAAATTAAAAATGTCTTCTCCAGTTTCTCCAATTAAACAGACATCTGGGCCGAAGCAGATCTTGCGCCTCCTCTGTTTTGGATGTAAAACTAGTCCATGTTGTTTCACCCTCTTCAAGATGGCCGCTAACAAATCCTCACAACAACGTGTCCAACATGGCCAAAGCCCCCTGGAGACAAATAAACTACCATGACCCATTCGTACCGCATCCAGGATGAAATAAGAAAACTTTATTTTCCATTGCATTAGCGTGAAATGGAAAACTGTACACAAATAAAAGACCCTGAGAACCGTTGAAACATTAAAACGCTAACGTGAGTCCTTGTGGCTGGACGACCTCATGGAAAGGCTGGTTGCGCGTTTTTTTTTTTTCCTGATGGAATTTCCAGCAATCGGGGTTAGCGTCAGAATCAGCCATCGCTAGATGCTCAGCCGTGTTAACTCTATGGATCACGATGCTGACTGTAGTTTAGGACAGTACAGCCTCTCTGGGGTCTAAAAAAAAGAAAAGAAATTCGATGAGCAAATTTGCAAATGGCTTCCATAATGGCTCCATAAACGCAGGGATCATTGCACACACCTTTGCATCTCTGCGACTTCCACTAGACATCACCCGTAGTCTGCCTTACATACTAATATGTGAATATTTATTCATATCTAACGCCACATTAGATAAAAAATCAATGAGGTAATCAAGTTTTCACTATGAAATTGGCATTCCCATGGCATTTTGCATATTCACCGCCACTCACATCATTAAAAACACATCCATCGACTCCACCGCCGCCGACTCACCTTTAATTAGTTTGAGCAAACATATCGAGCTGCACCTCACACGCATATACTAACACATTAAACCGCTTGGATGCTTGCAATGCAATAATGCTGATTCTGCGTAAGTTTCATTAAACCACTTGTGCCAAACGAAAACACTTTTATTTGACAGGATGTGTGAAATTCCGAGAGAAGAACTTTTCTGAATATGAAGGCTGTTGAGATGTCAGAAATGTTCTGATTAAATGTGTCGGGCTACCGCTGTTTTAGCCGTGCTAGCGACAGGGTGGAGGCGGGCAGACGGCACGCTTCCGTCCTGGTAGTACCAAAAAATAATCCTAATAATAATTTTTTTTAATCAATTCTTCATTCACAGCAGATTATTTCTATACCCCATTACCCACGTTGCAATGTTCATACGTTTGGGTTGTACAGTAAGACGAGACGAGGACTTGACTTCCTGCATTTTTTTCCAGTCCATCACGTTCAAAGTTCAAGGTCACATTCAAGGTTACGGCTTTGACATGAAATGATCAGTTTTGACAAATTAACACCAGAGTGTAGTATCTTGGGCTTCTATTCAGTCCTTGTTACTGCAGTAAACGCAGTATTGAGGGCCGACTCTCTGATGTAGTTTTTTTTCTTTGGACTCAAGTCTTGTTCTTCAATCTCAACTCAACAAAGCGTCAATGAAAATGAAAAATTACGAGCAGGAGTTACAAGGTTCCATTCCTCCTGCGTCCGTAGTTGATAGTGGAGCTCTGGCCACTTGTTTGCCACCTTCAGCCGGGGTTTTGGTTCCCAACCATGGCGATCGGGGCTGAGCCGATAAATATCCGCGCGTACCGCAGGTTCGTTTTTAGCAGGACTGAGAGCCAATTGAAGCGGTTCCCATAGCATAAAAACCCAGTGTAAGTAAATATTATTTGGAATTATGGATGAGCCGGATTTCTGTTTCATCTGAGTATCCGGCACAGATATTGCGGTTGTGACCACGCAGAGGAAGTAACAAGGAACAGCGTCATTATCCGTGGTCTTTATTTTCTCATAAATAATGAATTTAGTCATTTCTGATTAATCCCTGTCAATTTCGAGAAAACCAATTCAGCACATACGTTAAACCGCAATGACTTCCGGTTTATGTCCCACCCATTTCTGGATTAAGCCCCGCCTCCCTCTGAGAACAGGTACAGATGCAGGTAAGGGTGAACTCACTCATCCCTGGTTTGAATGGGGTTTTCATCGCCTTGCCGGGACCTGAAGCTGTCCTCCCGTGCCAGAACGCGAGGTTGATATTTGTGGTTTGGGGTGACGCATCTCAACAACCACTGGATGGACGGTCATCTCATTCGTTTCAGCCGTTCTGAATGAATTGAGTTAGTACTGATTTGCAATGTCAAATAAAATATTTTAAAGCAACAACAACAACAGTGTTCGAGCTGGAGGAGGACAGGTTGATGGATTCGGAGTTCCTTGTGGACCACAGTCGGACTCTCGTACCGGCCTACCAGCTGTGTGATTTTTGTCTTTCCTCCTGGGTGGAAGAGAAGTGTTTGATAGTGTAAGTGCCTTTGAGGCAGCTCACTCAGCCTGGAGCTGGTGATGAAAAACCTCTCATGTGTCAGAATGACCGCATCACCTCTTGCTGCCCACACACACATGCATATTCCCTTGCGCCTTGCCGTTCCCACAAAGCCACAATGCATCTTGGGAACCATTAAGGAAACCGGAGACCACCGCAGTGGGTAAAGGACACAAACACAGGGAGGGAGGAAGAGGGCAAGAGAGATAAATGATGGAGCGGGGAAGAGGCGATCCGAGGGAAGGCTCGGTACTACCTCGCCGTGTACAGAGTTACAAGTGGTGAGTCAGCCGTTCCGGGGTGACAGTGTCCTTTGCACCTCAGAAAACGTTGTTATTCCGAATTTTTTCCACACATAATGACTCTATTTTATTTGATTCACCTGAGAATTTCTATATAGGATTATCAATTTAGTTCATTCAAATTTAAATTTGGGCGGCACGGTGGTGCAGTGGTCAGCATGAGAGTCTGCATGTTCTCCCTGTTCCTGTGTGGGTTCCCTCTGGTACTCCAGCTTCCTCCTCAGTCCAAAGACATCAAGAGGGGACGAGGCTGATTGATACTCTAAATTGACTGTAGGTGTGACTGTGAGTGTGAATGGTTGTCTGTCTCTATGTGTTGGTCCTGTGATGGACTGGCGACCTGTCCAGGGTGAACCCCGCCTCTCACCTGAAGGCTGCTCCCCCCCCCCCCCCCCGGTAGAAAATGGATGGATGGATGGATGGAAATTTTAATTTGATGAAAGGACATACAACAGGTGCAATACCAAAACACTCACTAAAACTGGGATCTTCCATCTGTCCATTTTCTATACCGCTTATCTGTTGAGGCTCATGGGGGGCTGGAGCCTATCCCACCTGACATTGAGGGAGAGGTGGGGTTCACCCTGGACGGGTCGTCAGTCTGTCGCAGGGCTACCGGGGGAAGTGAGGACTGAACCACCGCCCCTTCGGTTGCTAGACGGTCACGCTACCTCTGAGCCATGCTGAGAATTGGGGCCGAGGCAAAAAAACAAAAAGTCATGTTGCGTCCGTGGCCGCCATTTTACTTTCCATGAAATAAAACGATAAACCCGACAGTTTAATGTCAACAAAACTTGGGATTGTCTTTGAAAACGCAATTCTTTTTCATCCTTTCAATCACTGATCAAGGATCCGTACCGACGCTCAGCCCGGGCCTGATGTGTTTGTCAGAGATGTAACTCTCCGTAGAAGACGACGAGGAAAGAGCCACGGTTTCCTGTCTGTCCTGGTGGGGAACCACTGGATCAGCAGGTGTCACTGACTGTTACCACGGTAATGTAAGCCTTAGGCCTCAGGTAGCTTGATTTAGGCTTGACTTAGCCTGGGGGGGGGGGGGGGGGGTAAGTTTTATTGACTTCAGTTGTTTTGTTGACCTCCATTAGATTGAGCGATCAGCAGAAGCAAAAATGAATGTTGGTCCTCCTTTTTCCTGTCATTTCCACGTCTTTTTCTTCCACTCTCTCTCTCTCTCTCTCTCCCTCCCTCTCCCTCCCTCCCTCGCTCTGATGTGACCTGATCTCGGTGGATCGAGTATCATTTCTCTGCTGTAATTAAAGTCCAGTTTACTGCAGTCGACCCTGGTGTCCGGTGACAAGACCAGAGAGTTCACCTCCTCCCCTACACCCTCGAAACCTTCTCTTTCTTTCGTTAAACCTTGAGAGAAAATTTCATGTTTCCCCTCCACCCCCCTTTAACACTGACAATACATTCATCACTCATCCTTCCTGCCTTTTTAACTGCTTTTTTCAGTTGTGTCAGAAATTGAAATTTCACTAATATTTACAACTATCAAAGATGATTGAGCTGAGGAACATTTGACCTCCGTTTGACCTCAAACATTTGAAAATCAGCACGCGTGCAAAAACACTCCGTGTCCGTCCACATTATTTGTGATGTCCAAGTCAGATAAACTGTAACTTAATATGATTCATCGCAATTTTATCAACGCGGCCTTTTGCAATTTCAAATGACAGAAGATTGCGATGGGTTTTTTTTTTAAAGCCTAATTTTGTGCAAAAAAAAAAGTCGTTGAAAAATAAATATTTTTGTGCTACAGAAATATCCTGCCTACAAGTCTGGTGCTACAAACTTAAGAAAACATTATGGTTTCGTACGGATCCCCACAAAATCACACAATAATCATTATGTTCTCGTAAAAACAAAATGAGGGTAAGGCGGCACGGCGGTGACCCATCCAGGGTGAACCTGGATGACTCTACTTGAGCTGGAATAGGCTCCACCCCCCACCCCCGCGAGCCTTAACAGGATAAGCAGTAGAAAATGGATGGATATGAGAGCAATTAAAAATATAACCGTTCGCTCTAATGTCACAAATAACTCCACAATTAGGAAGTAAGAGGGTTTAACAATAACTGGATCTAGAATTGGGAGACAGCAGCCCACCATGAACGACTCAGCCAGGGTTGAACACGATTCATTCTGAATCACAAGATTCGATTGGATGTTTCGTGTATTTGGAGAAACGCGGCCAAATGTATCTTCCCAAATTGCTGAGCCTGCCTTTAAAATGACTAATCTGAGTTGGGATTATAGATCCTGTCCAGCGAAAGGCTTCCTCTGATAGGTCTAATTATAGTTGGTCGCCACAGCGATATGATAGCCAGGAAGTATCGTCTCCCTCCACCGTAGACTCTGCTGATCACATGACCCGGTTTCACCTGAGAGGGAGATTGATGAGCAGGTTCTAATTACATGACATTCAGCGCCGCTCGTGTAAGAACTGAAGGATTTGGAGGTTGTTCTTTTTGAAGATTTCACACAGTGTGATGTGTCAACACGTTGCCGTTAGACTCATTTTCAAGTCTCGCATCAACCCACTGGTGGTCGGAAGAACAGAGGAAAAAACCCCATTTTGTGTTTGTATTTGATAAAAAGGGTCCATTTTTGACAGCCAGCCTCTCATCTGAGTGACAGAAGACAAAGTGTTGTCAGTCTTTTTATATTTTCGTCTAAAGCACATGAAGTAACGCAGATATTGTCAGGTGGAGGAGGCAAGAGGTAAAATGGCGGACTGGTAAAGAGTCGGACGTGCATCCGCCTGACCAACCAAGTACAGCACGTTTCATTTTTGAGGGACTTGACAAAGGCCCCGTTCACACCATGCAAAAACGGTGACGTTTCCACGCGTTCTGGCCTTCCGTTTACACGAAAACGAAGCTTCAAGTCACCGAAAAAAAGATCATTTCTGAAAACTCCGGCCAAAGTGGAGATTTTGAAAAACTCCGTTTTCACGTTTGCATGTAAACAGGGGGAAACGGACCTTTAGGCCTCAGAACGTCTAGCTAACTAACTCGTGTCATTCGTTGTTGTTGTTTTTTTCTAGGATTCTGATTGGCTGGCATGACGTCCCGCTTCTCGTTACACTGCCGCCTATAGGTCTGGCATGCTCATAGCAGCTCTTAACAGCGCATTTATGCGGGTTTGTGTAAATGAAGATATTTTGAAAACGGTCCGGTGTCAACGATGTCATTTTTGAAAATGTAGAGGGGGGAAAACATCCGTTTTTGGAAATACAAAAATCCACAATCAACCATCACATGCGTCCCAAAGTCATAGAGTCAAGGAAGACACCTCTTGATTGTATTTTCGTGGTGCGTCGTATGTAGGACCCTGTCATGAGCGCGTACTGTGTGTACTGAGTATGTACTAGTATTGTATTCCGACACAAGCTCCAGCTGTCTCCTGAACACACATATTTCTTGGTTTATATCACACACCTCCCAGAATTCGGTGCGCCTAAAAGTGATCAATTCATCGATATATGTATCAATAACTAACCAATAGCAGCTCTGTCATTGTTGGTTATATAATAAACATTTCTCAAACGGAATCATATTAAAGTAATGACTAAAACCTGTTAATATCAGAAGTAATTATTCGAAGAAGCTCAATAAATGAACTGTCTCCAATTACAATAATCGGCCTAATTCACATATATTTCTAATGACTTGTTTTATCTCCTACCCACCTATTAAAAAGAGATTCATCATAATTTTACGCAGGTTCTCGATGCATCATTTCATCGGCATCGCCATCAAATGATTCATAAACGTTTAATACCCGCAGTGGGAATTCAAGGATAATCTCAAAATTAAAAGTTTCTCGCCTTTTTTACGACAAAAACAGTGATTTACTTGTGTTCATAGCTTTTAATCAACTCATAAGGCAATGCACCGCAAATCTACAACAAGAACGTAGAAACGACTCTCAGTGGTACCAAAGTGTGTTCAGTCTCTGATTACTGATGGATTGTGTGTGTGTGTGTGTGTGTGTGTGTGTGTGTGTGTGTGTGTGTGTGTGTGTGTGTGTGTGTGTGTGTGAGAGTATTTCCAGAAAATAATTCACTCCCCCTCTTAGAATTGTCTGTAAAACAACAATGCATTTAAGCTCCCAGTCAGTCGGAGCAGGGCGAGGAGACGCTGCCCCGCTTTAATCTCAATGTAAAGACATCAAGACTCTGAATACACATCCACAGAGAGAGAGGGTGTATGTTAGAGCGCAAGAATGGAAGCAAGACAAGAAAGTGAAGGACGGAGAGGGCGAAACTGACAAGAGAGACAAGAGTCCTCCAGTCTCCAAACGTCTCTTATACAATTAGAACTTACAGTAAGCCTTTATCAAAGAAACATACTGGAAATCTAATTTTTATACTTTTCATTTTTCAATTACCAGTGCATCTGAGAAATAATCCCCCTCCCTCAGAAACAAGCTCCATTTATTATTCCATCTAAACATGCAGACCTGATTTCTCACTCCCTAATCTAATTTAATCCATAGTCTGTGGAGCAGTCAACAAAGACCAAAAACAGCTACGAGTAAAGAAGAGTGAGTATCGGACAGCAGGAAACAACCTCTGAATACCTGAGTATGAAGAAATTCCACCAGTGGTTTGACATCATTGAGGGTTCAAAGGTTGATTTTTTTATCGTGTTGGTGTTTCAGCTCCACACAACCGGCCTTTTGGGAGCCCAGATCTGATCATTTTTGAAACCAGGTCCCGGAGCGAACAAATCTGAAGACCCCTCCTTTGCATTTCCGTGTTTTCAACCCACGCACCGCTGGGTCCATTTCTGATGAGATCCTAATCAAGTTGAGGTGGACGTTTTGGACCCAAACGCAGAGACACAGCAGGCAGGACTTGAAACGAAAAAAAACGTTATTTTAGAAAAGTAAAACCAAATCTAAACTGGATGCTCGGGGAAACGAAACAGATGAAGTGACGATGACTGAAACTGAAAGCCAACCTGAAATACTCTCAACTAATCACACAGTAAAAAAACACACAAAAAAAGGTGGGGGGTGTGATGGCAGGGAAGGAGCCCCGTGGAATGTCTGCCTGATCGATCCAGGTCTACTGCAAACCAAACAAAACCAGTGTCAGGTGTAGAGCAGCCTCGCAAGAGAATAGAGCCACGGGAGCCGGAACTGCGGTTCCCGGGGGGAAATCCGGCAATGCAACACTTGGAAGACGTTTGCAGCCATGGTGGGGCGCCTGGCTGGGAGAGGCAGCAGACGCTAAAAAGATCGTGGAGAGACGAGGAAAGACTTTGTAGGACAATGAAAGAACCTGGTCTGGGCCTGGTCTTGAGGCGATGGGAGGATTTTGAAACCTTCCATCCATCCATTTTCTACTGCTTATCCTGTAAAGGGTTGCAGAGGGGGGAGGGTGGAGCCTATCCCAGCGGCTTTTGGGTGAGAGGCGGGGTTCACCCTGGACGGGTCACCAGTCCATCGCAGGGGCAACACATAGAGACAGACAACCATTCACTCTCCCAGTTGTATTGGAGCAGTTTTCCTTTAATAACGGGCAACTTTGGCCTCCAAGGACACCATGAAAAACTGCATCAGACGGTCATGAGACCCACCTGTAGGGAAGTGGAACCTCTTGTTCCAAGAGATTTTCAGATTTTAGGGCGTTGGCAAATCACAAGTTGACAGCTGGCGTTGCGCAAATCAGGAACTGCGGCAAAAGTACAAATTCTGGACTCCAAATTTTGTTTTAATCTCATCTTTGATTACCCAATTGAGTCCCATTGATATCACAAGATCTATTTTTCAAGGGAGCCCTGGCTAAGATGGCAGCAGTCCCTGGAGAAAATACAGCAAGCATTAAATAAAGAGACCCACATTTCAAAATATGCAGTGGCAGCTAACGTGACATGAGCCTAAAAAGAAACCGCCAACGGGAAGCACACCTAAGTCCGTGCCTCGATGGGTCAAGGCTGTCCAGGTGGCTCAAGGAGGACCTGCACCGTAACACCATGTGGGTAATGTTATTTAAGCAGCACCATCTTTACTCGTAAGTCTGAATAATATTAAATATCCAAGTTTTTACCCCTGCTCCCCCCTGGGAGCTGAAGCACGAGGGTTACCGGGAACCCACCAGGATGGACACTTGGTGCTCCCTTAGACAGAAAATTCACGCGCATTTGTCAACTGACAGCGTGATTTTGTAAGATGGACTCTGTAAATCGTCGAATCATGTTGATTTCACCGTGAGTGTGTCTCCTCAGCAAGACTCACTCAGTCAGAACCGTCGCTATCAGCGCCCTTCACACCGCATTCTCGGGATAATGTCGGTGAGGCGTCCGCCGCTTTTGGTCGGTCGGAGAAAAAGCTGGTTCTAAAAAAACTCCGCGTACGTTTAAAAAAAACTCTGCGTACGTGCGGCCCTTGTGAGTTTGGTTTTTAAAGCCTGAGCTGGCAGAGCCACAACTGAAACGTGATGAATTAAACCAAAGAGGAAAACGCCTCGGACTCAAACCCTCAGGTTTGAATCGAAAGTGTGAGTGACGAGAGTTCCTAGAAAAACATCAGGCTAAATATAAACTGAGCCCCAAAAAAAAAAGGAAAAGCATTCAAGATGAACCTATTTTGGCATTTATCGATTATCTTGTGTGCCTGTTTTTGGGAATCAGGTACGCCTTTGTTGACCTGGAACTTTACTGTTATTGGAGGTTGTTTAAGGGAAAGGGCTCCATGGGGAACGGAGGAACTGACTGCTGTGTGATAATATCAGTTTCTGCTGGAGGGAAACATGAGCAGAAATCTTTAAGAGACAGAGAGGGTCCACATACATCTTCAGGGCCGCTTCTCAACCATTTCTGGATGCCTGTGACACACTACGCCCTGCATGACTTGTTTATTCAGCGGATCCCCCAGTGAGTATTACAATCTATGACTGTTAGACTCACTTTGAAATCGGAACATCTTCGACTGTGTTCGGATTGGTTTGGCTACTTGCTCTCAGTGTTGATTTAATGAACATATTTTAGTCACTTCTCTCAACCTCTTCAGCCTCAGGGGTCTGGTCCATCGCTCCCTTACGGGGAATTTGCCCAGGTGAGTCCAGTTGTTCTCAGGTGATGCTTGATACTTCAAGGGACCGCCACAAATGATTGCAACCCAAGTGAGTCAAACATCCTCACCAGACTGCCAGCAAAGGTTAATGAAAGAACGAAGGTTCGATGCTCAAAGTTTCTCTTTCGAAACATGGATATTCTTAGAGGCGGGAACAGACCGATAAACCCGGCTGTCCACAACATCCTGCAGCTGCTCAACAGGGGTCCATGGTGGGTAGGGAAGCCTGAAAACATCAGGCCCAACATCGGCATGCCGGCTAGTGATACTACGCTGACGGACGAGGCTGCAGCGAGACGTAGAACCTTCGTCTGTCGATGGAATTTTCCCCTCAGACCATGACTCCATGAACCGGAGTGGACAGCATCTTCATCAGTGCCTTCACCTTTTAGAAGTCGACTCAGGAAACATCGGAAACATTTCTACAAAGTAAAATCCATCAAATCAATAATCTGTCCTTCGTACCTGGAAGATGAGTTGTTTTGTGCTTCATGCACCACTGAGCAGCTTCCCATGGAGACCCCGGCGCCTGCGCCGCACCATCGGATCAAGCATCGTTTCACCCAAACGGGACGTTTTGAGTTGTTCCAGATGAGGAAAAAGGCTGGTTTGAATTTGGGCTGGTGTTCCATGAGTTTGACATCCTCTGCTACCAACTCATCCCTCATTCTAGAACCGTCTCCTTGGGCCTTGTATTATTGATGGAGTATTGTGCATTTGTCAGCATGTGATCACGCTTGTAGCCAAACAAATTAAAAGTAAACGGACGTTGTTTAAAATCTGTCCTGAGCTGACATCAGTTCAGATCTTTCTATAGCTCTGATAAACCAGCAGCGCTGCAGTTCTCTCGCTGTTTTGGCATTTGGCTGCTGTTATTTGTTTGTGTTTGCCTGTACTCGGTTCCGCTGGGCCGCCTTTTCTCAAGAGTGTCACGAACGAATGTCTAACCGGGAGGTAACGGGAGGCCTCGCAGGGTCTGGGAGTGTGTTTATGAGAGCTTTTATAGCGTCGACGCACAGCGGTGTAAGTGTGTGTGTGTATCCAGAGACAGAGAGAGTGTAGCCATAAGTTAAATCAGTATTTAATGTTGTGCGCCTGCATGCGAGTGTTTGTTTGTGTTGGAAAAAGGCTCCCCAGGGTCAGAGTGAAGGGTTTAGTGCAGCAAAAGTACTGCATGGCAGGTAAATAAATACACAGACACCAGGGCCTGTCTGCAAACTAGCCGGGTGAAACCAAACCAATGTGGGCGAAGTAGAGGGTGTGTGTGTGTGTGTGTGTGTGTGTGTGTGCGCGCGCATTGGTGAATTTATTTTTTAACCAGACATCCAGTTGTGATGTGAGCTGTATTAGGTAATTAGAGTCTTTCATTCGGTGCAACCGTCATTTCCCAACATTCCAAAACAGGTCACGTGACGGTGGTTATCGACTTGTTAAATCAGTTTTTAATCAGAAGAACGCTGAATATCAGAAGTCCTCATCTGCCACGTCGATAATCCACTGACCTACAGGACGCAGCGCCGACAGCGATCCGCTTGCACCTGTAAAGCTACGCGCATTTACGTCGCGTCGCGAATGTAAATCTCTGTCTCCTCCCTCTTCCAGAGCCAGAGAGGCCGTCTCGTTTCGTTCGTTCTGTCCAATTCACGCACATTTTAGAGGAGTTTTGTTGCACGTGCGCAACGACTCTCGCGTAAATCCACCGATAAAGAAAAAAAATCCATCTTTCATTGTCTTTTATTGGAATGTCTTTATTTTAATTTTAACAATTCAACATTTCATATTTTTGAGAAATTCATCCTTTACGTTAAACTGAAGCGCGTGTGACGAGGTAGTACTTCGTCCGACCCGTGCGGCGAGAGACACAAGAACACTGCTTACGTCAGCGTTCAGCTTGCAGGCGTGAGTATGACACTCGTCCCCAGTAACAGTGATTTCCTGTCAGCCCGCAGTATTAAAACAGGATGAATCCTTGTTACTGAAGGCGACGCATCATCAGTGCCACCCCGGCGATGACTCACGGGAACTCCAGCGGCGTGCGTACGACTCTGACCTGCACAGAAAGACGCACACACAGAAACACACGGTAAATACTGCGTAGTGCTGCGGGGGGAGGGCTGTTCTTTTATTGCAAGGAAGGGAGGGGAGGTAAAAGAACCCAAGAAATTCACTGATAAAGTCCCGTATCTCCATTTTTTTTTAAGGGCGAGGTCCAACAGGTAGATGACGTCGAGACACCAAATAGATTCGATTGCGGAACGGTTTCTTTTTTATTCTTTTTTTCCTTTTTTTTAAAAAAAAAAAGCATCAACAGATTTCCAATCTTGTTTTAATTTCTTCCTCATTCATCGAGGAGACTTTGGTGGAATCCAAAAAAAAAACGCAAGTAACGTCAACTGTCTTTTCAAATCCACGTCGAAGTCCATCTGCAGCACATTGTTTGGCACCAGTTTGACATTTTGTGGTATTTGAAATATCTCAAAGTAGTTAAAAAAATAAAAAAAACTTAAAAAAAAAAAAACTTTTATTGACTCCATGATGTGAAAAGTGACGTTTGAAGTAAGGAGCCGGCAAAAAATGTCAGTTCTTCAGATATTTGGGAGTTTTTGCAGCTCGCGTTTTTTTTGTTTTTTTTTTCTCGTCGTGCATTCGGCATGAAAATACAAAGTTTTGTGAAAGAAAAAAAAAAAAAGGTATTACGATTGCTTGTTTTTGCCTTCAGGGCGAAAAAATCGAAATCATGAACGGAGTGTTTTTAGTCGCTGCTGCGCTCTTTCCTTTTAGAGCCAATCAACTGTATTGATCCGGGATGGTGATTTAGAACAGAGTCACTGTCACAAATATACACGTGCATATTCTGAAATTCACACACGCGCGCACGCACACACACACACACACACAGAAAACAAAAAAGGACTAGAAAGAGAAGAAAAGATTACAGAGAGCAGGAGAAACTCAATCCATTCATCACCTTTGAGAGCAAGTGACCTCTGTGTGTGTGTGTGTGTGTGTGTGTGTGTGTGTGTGTCCCCTGGTGGCTGTTTGTGTCAAGGGAAGGGAAACCTAAATCAGCAATTAAGGTAAATAATTAACGACTTTAACAATGTATTATTAATGAGACTGACGGCCTAATTGCCCTCCGTTTAAAAAGGGCAGATAACACCTGAAGATAGATAGTGATGGATGGAGAGAGCAGGGACGGAGGTAAAGAGAGGAGAGGAGACAACGGGGCAAAGGAACAACACACCGGAAGTAAACGTTGCCTGGTTGGGTTTTTTTTTTTTTTTTTTTAAAAAGAAAAAGAAGAGGAGAAATAGAATAAACAGACACGACTGGTCGCCAGAAGCGACAGAAAATATGAAAAAATGAAGATGGAACATTTGGAAAATGAAAAGAAGTCCCCGACAACTGCAAACTAAGGAGGGAAAATGATCGATTTTAAGAATTTTTTTTTTTTACTGTGGTTTGATATTTCATCTTCTTCAGTACTGGTTTGCTACAGGTCCAAATCCCTGATCTGGCTTTGTGTTTCGAAAAAGAAAAAATTTACTATCGGACGCGTCATCACTTTGTGTTTTACACAGGAATTATAATTCGTTTACGATTCCGACGACTCAAATTGTGCGTCTCTCACGTTTAGAGTGCTGCCGAAGAGATCTGCCTTCGTGGTCGTTGAATGTTTGTTCCACTGACGAACTGCTGGGGATTAAAAAGCTCCAAAAGCAAAGAAGTGAACTTCTGAAATGTCGCCGAAAGAACCTACGGTGTAAAAACGCCGGCTGAGGTTTCTATAAATTTCGTGCGTGGGTCTCTTCTCCTTCTTCTTGCTCACTTAGTGTGTATCGAATAGCCCAGACAGAAGGCTGTTAATTGGGAGGAGATTAGAGCGAGTGTGTGTGTGTGTGTGTGTGTGTGTGTGTGTGTGTGTGTGTGTGTGTGTGCGCGCTAGGATCAGGCCTTTTAGCAGTATCCTGGCACTATTGGATTGAGATCATGTTGACTGCATTAACACCTACTAACATCTTTACACAGCAAAACACAGGACTCTATCAATGTGAGTGTAACTCTGTGTGTGTGTGTGTGTGTGTGTGTGTGTGTGTGTGTGTGTGTGTGTGTGATTATCTGTGCACAGTCACTTCTGGAACTACAGGCTTCTATCCATATCTCCGAAGCAAGACTTAAGTTTAAATTACGGGGTGGGAGTTTCAGACCCCCCCCCCCCATACGGGACGCCGTCTTTCAATCTGTTGAGAAAAATGTTACAATAAATTTGAATTTGATGGCCAATGTTGACGTTCAATCCAAAGATTTCAATGCAAATTCACAACCGTGAATTTCCCAGGGAACTAAGCGATGCGTTCAAAGCGATTCTGTTCTCCATCCAATAAACCGGCTCAGCTCAGATTTGAAGTCGAGGAGCGTCCTCGCGCGGCAACGCCACGGGAAATAACCGAATCTAAACTCGGAGTTGCGAGAATTGTCGTCAAACCCACGTTTCATTTAAAGAATGCTCGTATTTCTTCGTTCAATTCATATGAAAACCCATAATCGTGAATCATTCTCGGCAGAAACGCAAACTCTATTGATGATTTTTGAATTTCCATCACAAAATGTGACAAAAAGCTGTTAAATAGAGAAAAACTGAAGCTGAACTGAGAGGAAACCGTGGCTCACTCACCTTCAGAAGTCAGACAGGAGTGAGGTTTGGTGTCTCGGGTGGGTCTTGTTAACCAGGTAGCGCTAACCTCTGGACTTTAGATGAACCTGGTGGACTTCGGAGAAAAGAGTCTAATCTTTATGGCCGGGGACGGAGCAGAGACGTGAACCGAGATAGACGGAGATACGAGGAGGGGTGGTGAGAGCTTTATCGTCACGGCGCTGCTCGCAGTGCCGACACGTCGGCACTTTTTGCTCTGAACACCCAGAGACATTTGACACGCTGGCAATGTACACTTTATACATTTATTTATTATCTTGTGATACACCAGACTTCACCTACCAAAGCTGTTGAAATAGTTTCTTGCTCATAAGTACAATAAAATCCCTCACGATTACTCTGTCTTTTTGTGGGTGTGGTCCCGATGTCATCATCGGTCGGTGACCTTCAGCTCTCCCGGGAACGAGCGTGAAGCGGTGGTGATATGAATCAGCACCTCTGAATTTGAGGCCAAGGTTCTCAGACAGAAAATCTTGGATTGTCCACTTCAGGTCGTGATGAGTCCCGACCCCGAACGAAGGAGTTCAGGTACCTAATGGTCTTGTTTTCGAGGTAGGGGATGATGGAGTTCTGAGATGGGCACGGGAATCAGAGCGATGGAGCTGTTTCACTACGCAGTTGTGACGAAGAGAGCTGAATATGGCTCATGACTAACGGAACCAGGCTGAGGGTACAAGCAGCTGGCCTCCTCCTAGGGGTCGCCGTCACTTCCCTCAGGCCTAAACCACCAGACGCCAGAAGCTAATCGGGACAATTCTGAACAGCCTTTGGGTTTCCACCAGAGCTAACTCTTTAAAGATACTTGATAAATCCTGGGGCTAATTTGTGAACAGTGCCACCTGGTGGTGAAATTACATTGTAAAATCAATTTGCGTTACCCGCAAAGTCCTACGTTTGTATTAATCTTCCTGATATTTCAGTTCCTATTTGGAGTTGTAGATTTTATTTTATTCAATGCAGTTTTCCTCTTCTTTATGCCTCTGAGAGCTTTAAAGATGGGACGCTGACTGACGCAAAGCCTCGTCCAGCTGAAGTCTCTCCTTCCTTCTCTCACTTTAACCATAGAACTGATGCCACAACCATTATGTGGTCTGTGGGTTGCCCGCTCTTTCTTCACCTCTCCATTTTTTCCCCTCTTTCTCTCTGTCTTTGTCTCTCTCACTTGGTTTGTCATGACACAGGCAGTTGTGGTCAGAGGGAATTGTGGGTAGGAGAGGCAGCTAAATAAACATCACATCCCAATGAGGGTTACGTCAAATCTGCCTCATTATCAACATAAACCCTGTCTTTACATTTGTGTGTCTTTGCGTTTCTGCCTCAAACGCACAATCCAACGCTGGCTGGGGAAACTCCACCTTTGGAAGCCTTCATATTTCTGGAGAGGCATCAAATGCGTTTCATAATTAATATCAAAGGTCGTATCATATTCAACATAAGACTTTATTTGATTTCTACCGAGCTGACGATGAAATCTCTTGTTTCCAGTCATAAAAACTGCAGAAATCAAAATACACAAGCACCAGTTCAGTTCTTAGCCAGTGATTAACACTCACGACTGTTCCCATTCAGAGGAAGAATTCGGTGTTAGAAGCTGCCTTCAAACGGGACACGATAAACTTGTTTCAAAGCTTGGCCTTCAAGTGGTAACCAGACGGAAACGCCATCGCTAGCCTAACATGACTTTTACTGCTGCTAACGTTATAGCAGCTAAATAGGCTAACGTTTCTCTCTGGGGGTTTACCAGTTTTTAAGGTAGCTGAAGTGAGGGCTTTGACGTGATCAGCCCGTTGCAGTATTAACGTTTCACCAGACAAATCGTGACAAAGATGAAAAAAAAAACAACCACTATTCCTCTAAAACAAGTCTTAAAAACCAAACGCATTCCATATCGTGCAATCGAAGCATTTCACAAAACACGTGACTTAGGAAGTTGAGAGTACGACCAGAGGGGACAGTATTCACGGTGGCGCGACCTCATTCATGGCAACAGATTCGCAGACACAAAATGATCAGAGGACATTCATTTCTATGTGAGCAACCGCCTCTCTACCAGGGCGGCGCAGTCGGAGCTACGTTATGCTAATGAGTGGGAACCCTGAAGAACCAGGCCTCCCCCCGGGGGGGGGGGCTTCAAAGAGTCTCAAAGGAGGCTCCAAGTGCACCTGACTGCAGTATGCAGATCGGGGTTTGGCTAAATGTACCAATTTGTATTGAGGCGGTAAAGTTTTCATGCCGACTTGTGTATTGGTGTCTCTCGCTGGTCGGCTGACAAACACAACAAAAACTTCAGCTTTGTCCTGAGATGAAGTTCTAATTGTATGACCGACTTTAGTCTCCGACCTGTCCAGGAAATTCTCTTTTCGTACTCTGACAGCTGATAGCTAAATGATGGAAGGCCGAGCAGCTAATATGCTACGACATTGTCCTTCATTTGTCCTTCGCTGCAAGCAAAGTCGTGTTAATTTAGAAGTTCTACAACAAATGTCACATTTTCTGACCTGTAATTAAAAAAGCTACCATACAGATATTAGACTTTTCACTTCTCCTCCCTAAAACGTTGTTGCAGCTTACAGTTGGTCAACTTTCAGTGAGGCCATTAGTACAAGTGCTTGACACTGAACTCTAACACACACACACACACACACACAAACACACACACACACACACACACACACAAATCTTTGTACTAATAACTTTGTGAGGACCTTCATTGATGTAATGCATGCCCTAGCCCCTCCCCCTAGCCCTCATAACTAAATGCCTGAACCAAACCCTGACCCAGTACGGTGACCTAATTTGATCCCGGACCCCTAAAACCCAGCCCTGCCCCTCAAAGGCAAAGTGAGGACCAGCTAAGATGTCCTCACGTTCCAAAAATGTCTTCACATTCCAAAAATGTCCTCTCTCTGTCAGTTAAAAATGTATTCTGGTCCTCACATTGTCGCAAGTGCACACACA